>NC_069134.1:37283018-37385518 GCF_026914265.1 Mya arenaria | reverse complement strand
TGGGTGCTCACATCGCGGGATATGTGGGGCATCGCGTTCCAGGCATTGCAAGGATAACGGGTGATGACTCTTTCTTTGAGAATATTCTTGCTTGAAACATGTAAACATTGGTGATATGGGTGTCATTGGGGAATTGAATGATGATTTAAACAAAATGCATGCACTTTCCATCGAAAACAACCTCGGATGTATAGGGACGGTTGACAGTGTCTTAACATTTAACTTTGCTGCCAGTAGATCGCGTAGTAATTTCAATTCAGTAGTTAAACATAATGACTTTCCTCTTTTGAATCCTAATTATTTATGCAATACAACACTTTACTGACAATCAATTTAAACTTAGTTATACAGAGTGCACATTAAAACACTACCATTAATTAATACTAAAAAAATACGAACTACTTCTCCTGATGTACCGGCATACATTCGAGGTTGTTTTCGATGGAAAATGGCAGAGGTGTTTCGAATGGTGCTAGGGACATCGACAGCGATAGCAGTGAAAGTCTTCAGTGAAATCCAGACCATCGTTAACTTACTGTACATGTACTTTGTCCTGACGAAGAATTACCGTATATAAATGCTATATTGAATAACCAAAAAAGAGCAAAATATCTAAAGAGTCCATGCATATAAATAGTATCATGTGCCAAACCTGTATATGCCGACAACAACATTCTTGGGATAAATACAGAAATGTAAACGTGAATATCGTACATACTTTTACGTGTTATTTTATTTTTCTGAACGAAATATGTGCTATTCTTCCACAGGACTCGATCCGGCGGGTCCGGCGTTTACCAAGTCCGACGCCATTGTCCGCCTTGACCCCACAGACGCGCTGTATGTTGACGCCATTCATTCTGATGGAGCGCCGCTCCAGGACGCCGGTATGTCATTTTCATGACTGTGGAATATACTATCAGCTCATTAGCTGAAGAAAAATCATCATAAGTCTTACTATCGAAACGGTTTCAAACGTAATTTTAAAACTACATTATGACATGTTGTTAAACATGGATGTTTGTCTTCTCGAATGGCGGACTGGTGCAGCGAGGGTTCCCAACTCGTTCAGGACAATTATACCTTATCAATAAAATCGTATGTTTTACTTTTCTTCTGGGTATAAGCATTTCCCAATACAGGTTTCGAGACGCTTTAGCCCATGTGACAAAAGGTGGTCAGGTGCAGCCCGGATGCCCCGCCCCAAGATTATACCATGTTATATACAATTATATATACAGCAATATACTTGTTGCTTGTGTCCAGGTTTCGGGACGATATTATCTATGGGCCACAAGGACTTTTACCCAAATGGAGGGCAGGTGCAGCCCGGATGCCCCGCCCCCATCAGCACAACCGTCGAACAGCTTCTAACTGGACAGTTAAGCTGTAAGCAAATTTATGTAGATCTTTTGAGTCCCTTTGGCCTGCAAAGCCTGGTGTACTTAGATTAGTGTAAACTTATTCATTTTACAAAGACTATGAAACAAGTTATTACAGAATTATATTTATCACTCTCGTTGGCACGGGCAGTGCGATCATGTGTATTGGGGGGAACCGGAGTACCCGGAGAAAACCCATTTTTCTGGCTTGGTGACCGCAAACCAAACTTAAATGCGCCCAGGACCAGAATCGAACTTGTGTCGCCTAGGTGAGAAGCAGTTGCGCTAACCACTGCGCCAGCCAGATAACCAAGTGGTGTAAAAAGTATTCTATGGAAGATCGCCTAACAGTGTTATTGCACTTGAACATTTATTGTTTATCATTCGTACAGCAACACACATATTAAATATACATGCTCTAACGTCGGATTTTAGTCATGGTTTCCTGGACTCAGTTGTTTAGCCTTTTTAATGATGAATTTGGCTATTCCCGGGAGCCGTTTAGTCGACAATCCCCTGCGCATGGTTAATATACGGAACTCCTCGGCCATTTTTATCGAAAACAACCTCCTTCAACTGATGTACCGGCTTACATCCGGGGTTATTTTCGATAAAAATGGCCGAGGAGCTCCGAGTGCATGTAAAAGTGATATTTATTTATTTTTCAAGAGGGAATAATTTGTTTTTTTCTTTGGTTATATAAAGTCTAATACATCTAGAAATGTTTCCAGCGGCATTTGCCACCGTGTCCTGCGCCCATGACCGGGCAATCTGGTACTTTATAGAATCGGTCCTTAACGCCAACTGCCAGTTTACTGCACACCCATGTGGCTCCTGGGCGACATTCAAGGCAGGAAACTGCGCGTCATGCGGTGGTCTCCCTTGCCCAGTCATGGGAATTAACTCTTCGAATACGAATGTGACTGGAAAGTTTTACCTGAACACAAATAAACAAAGTCCGTTTTGTGTAGGAAGTAAGTAAAATTATACACAATTTAATAATTATTATGTTTTGCAATTATTGTGGATTGTGAGGACCATGAAATATGCCATTATATAGAGATATTTTTAAAGTCATTATGATAATAATAATAATGATGATGATGATGATGATGATGATGATGATGATGATGATGATAATAGTAATCATCATTAAAATTTCAATAATAATAAATTATAATAGTATTAATAACAATAATAATATGATATCTGTTTGCTTTTTTCAGATGTGTCCGACTAATTGGTGTCACAGATCTTTGACAGTCAGTTACTGCGCGTGTTTAAAGAGTGAATTTGATCCATTTATTTATAAATGTTAATTTCAATAAAACTGGTATTAATTGAGTTCTGTTTAATGAAGTTATATAACATCTGTCATAGGTTTACACAAAAGAGAAACTATATTTAATAAAGACTCTTAAAATCTACAGTGCATGTTTAGAAGAGTAACATATTTCTGTATGAACAAACGGTTTTTTCAAAGTTCAAAACCCATTTTAAATCAAACAGACAGACAGAGAGACAGACAGACCACCGCGTTAAAGCCGCGTGAAGATAGTCCGATCGACGCGCCAAATAACTTCTCGGACTCTGTGTGACTTGTTTTGGTACTATTCTTGCAAATGAACTTATGATTGTATGGGTTTTTTATGGTTTTGAAACATTAGATGATCATGGCCGTCGCTTCGCCCAAAATCACCAAGTATTTTTCGGATCAAGTGCAACATCTCTGGCATGTCAATCAACTTCATACCTCAAAGACGTATTCCGCCTTGACAGATTTGGCGTACTTAACGTTTCACGTGGAACTACTGAAGATATGAGCTTATTATGCACCAGTCAATTGTAACCACGCCCCGCCCCCCCACCCCCCAGGTCCGGGGTATACCGGGGATAGCGGGGAAAATGGACTGTGTTTTTACCTTTCAGGTGGCCCCGCATTGTCGGGTGAATGGGGTGGTTTTGTCTTCGCTTTAAATATAGCGGGTAATGGGCCTGCCTTACCTAGTGTCCATGGAGTGCGGGGCATTTGGCGGGGATTTTACCATCTGTTCGTCCCCGCAGGACGAGGATTTTAGCCTGGGTTGGCTGGACCGAAAGTCAAAGTCCCTGCTATACATCGATCCGAGATGCCAAGATAAGCTCCGCCCCAAGCGTAAATTCAAAATGGCGGCTCACGCGCTGCTACGATAGCATCAGAATCCGATTCTCTCGCGAAGATTTCGGACAATATATCAGTTAAATATTTACCAGATCAAGCCAAATTATCGGAAAGGTGTAAGAAAAGGGATTAAATTACTTTCTACAAGGTTATATTCATGACATTAAAGTTTTGGAAGAGAAAATATCTGCCATGTTACCGCGAGATGCTGGCCTTCAATGAGAAAAAACGACAAGCATCATATGTTAAGTGTCGATGTGGAGAGGGATTCCATACGATATAGGTATTGCTCATGAAAACCAGGGTATGTGAATTTCCAATTGTATTTAACAAATGTTATTATACTAGTAATTTTATTCTTAAATATACATTGTGAATTATAAGCAATTTTGGATCGCCATGTCTTTTACATTTCATGCCGTAATACGGAATGCGAAAAAATATTTTCAAGTCGTCGAGTAGAGAAAGAAGTAAGATACTGTATGTTGTATTTCAATTTATTGGTTTTCATATTTCTAGTTACTGCTTCGTTTTAGACATTTAACATCTGGAAAGTCAAATGATACTTCATGGGTCAGTGTAGGATAAACACATGCCAATTTCACAGCATGATATCATGCTTTTGTTTTGATAGCTTGTCAACAATCTCTGTTTTCATTTTTTTTATAGATTGAGCGGTCATTGTTCACACGTGGTTGGCTTAATCAAGTCACTTCAGGAACTCAAGTTGCACAACTTCACCCATGTTCCTGATCAACAAAGTTACACAAGTATTCCCCAACAATGGAATGTGCCAAAGGGATCAAAGATCAAGCCAGTTCCAGTGAACCAAGTCATAGTAGCACAGTCGGAAAAGGAAACCTGTCCTTTGCCAGATAGATACACAGACCAAGTTTACAAATTTTAAATCTAATTAAATAAATGAACTACAAACACACAATTCACTTTACAATGCTTTATTCCAAACATGAATAAACTAACAGTTATTCAATTATATCAAAGAAGCAGAAATAAAATCATATGATTCCTGTATAATATTTAAACAAATTTTAACTATTGCATTTCTCAAGAGTGTGGGAATACCTCTGTTTGAAATGCAGCACCTATTGATTTACCGAAAGAGTTCACACCGTTAAATACCACACAACCTGTGAAGACCCAAGTAAAACAGAACTGACAACAAGATCATAGGCATTGTTAGAGTGTTGGTTTCACTTACATGGACATTCGGTCTGTGTTTCTACTCCTGGTACAGTGTCTGCAGGATCCTGGACCAGCTTTTCTCTGAAAGAAATTATTGTTATGTTGATATATTTATATGCAAATTTACACACACAAAAAACTGTGTAATTTCCTTGTAATAATGTTCTCTTCAGTTCTTTTGAGTGTTCTTTTCTGTAACATACAAAATACTTGTATTAAAATATATGTAACTATAATGCTGTTGTTTTGTATTGAAAAAAGGAACAGTGGCATTTTAAAAATGAGTAGAAGTCTTCAAAATAATACAGTCTCAGTTTTGCAATTTATCCTACATGGTACATGTTATTCAAGTCTTCCGCGCACTCCATAAAGATAAATAAAACTCTAACGCACAGGCATGTGATATCTTGTATTAAATGCATACACTTGCATTTTGTGTATAAATGCTGCCATAAGTTTCCTTTCCAAGTGACCGCTTTGTGGGGAGTTTTCTTGAAGATGTTATTCTCCAGCCATCAGCTGATGGTGGGTCAGGATACTCTTTAGATTGTCCATTTCTTCCATGAAAGTGCTTAAATATGCATAATAGTAAAATATAATTAGTGTGACAAGACTCCACAATGCCAGTCAGTAACATATTATACATATTATACAATAAAACAGTAGTTTAAACTTGACACATTCATAACCTGATGGAAACTGTCAACTAGCATGATCTCCATATGGAGGTCAATATTTAGGACACAAGAAAGTAAACAAAATAAACATTTGGCATGATTTGCAGAATTCAGAATAATAATTGAAATGATTGTATTTTGATCGTTTTACGATAAAACCAAATTTTAATTTACTAACCTTCGAGCAGACATCTTCGTGCTTGTTTATCCTGTTGACATTCAGTTTCTCTTGTGGCCGTCCACAGGCTTTAATCCAGCATTTGCACTTCTCAATATCGGATTATAGGTCGGAAATCGTTTAAATCGGCCTCCATTTAGTCCCTCCGGATACCTTAATCTGCATAACATATTCCCCATCCGCGTCGTTTAACCATTTTCACAAATCAGTCTTAAAACTTCAATAAAATGTCCGGTTGTAAACAGTTATCGCTGCTGTGTTTGTGGGTAAAGATGGCGGACGGGACTCGGTGAATAATTTGCAGCTTTCTCATTGGTCAATAATGATTAGTTTGATTGACAGGTCGGATCGATGTATTCCCCGGACCTTGGGGGTGGGGGCGTGGTTACAATTGACTGGTGCATTACCTCGCGAAGAATCGATACATGGTCACATTGCATTGTTTTAGTTCAACAGATAAATTATATCGTAGCTTTAAATTACGCATTCGGAGCTCCTCGGCCAATTTTTATCGAAAACAACCTCGGATGTATGCCGGTACATAAGTTGATGTAGTTAATTTTTGAATTATATTATTAATTAAATGTAGTGTTTAAGAGTTGTATTTATTGTTCTAAGTTTAAATTGATTGCCAGTGAAGTGTTGTATCGAAAACATGTAAGATTCCCAAGAGTAAAGTCATTAAGTTAAACTGCTAAAACTGTAAAACTGCAACCCTACAGTCGACACTCGCATTCGTAAAATGAACATTTGCAGTCCAACAAGTCCAGGTTTACAAAAGTGAATTGACAAGTTCAGAATTACAAGGATAGACGATTTCGCCTATACCTTATATGGTAAATGTCACCAAAAGAAACGAAGGTGAATGGGCGGAGCTATCGAATTGGATTTTCTATCGTTTATTTCTGTCGAATCAAGCAAGGGAGATAACATCTTCGCCTTCCTCCTGTAAATTCCCGGTCGTAAGTCCGAGTACTCTCTCTTTATTTCACAATAAAAACTAAAATTAACTTCATCTTTTATTTTATTTTGACGATCAATGTTTCTAATGGGTTATAAATCACCATATTATTTAGTCAATTGCAGTTGGGTGTATCTGTACTGGGCTCACGGACCCAGATTTATACTGCCACTGTCAGTTGTTTTTTTTACTTATATACCCCAGCAAGCAAAAATTGTTCATTCATTTTATTTACAAGTGGACCATGGGCGGGTCGTTCAGTGTGTGTATGGGGGGGAGCTGTAGGGCCTGTGCCCCCCCCCCCCAGTTGGCCCGCAAGTAAACTTAAAGGTTATTTTTGTCAATATTTCTCATAATCCACCAATTCAGACTAAAAATATTTAAAATATTCTTGCGGGAGTACCCCTAAACCCCACTTCCCACATTTTAAACATATTAATGTCATGCCCACTCGAGGGATCTTATCCAAAAAGTTATGCCCCTCAGTAACGCCCCTCTAACGCAAGTCCCTGTTCAAAACCTGCTCCAGCAAACCTACGAAACTTTTGATGGACATCATAATGATATCCACCTAGATTTGTCTGATGTTATACATTTACTATCTTAATAAGCATGTATGGTGTAAACGTGTAATTTCAATACATCATTGAAACAAAATATCCATGTGGATGGAAGAACAGCCCTCCAACCCACTTGTGTCCCCCAGTTATGAATTACGGGATCTGCCACCTTGAACCATAACAATCAAGTGGGGGGGGGGGGTTCAAGAACATGAAAACATGAACAAATATATATCGTGAGTCTTAGATTAGAAAAACAAACGCGCGATTTTTCCCCTCCAAAAGGGCTAGGTCCGCTTCACCTAAATGTGAAAAAAGCCCTGGCTGTTGAGTGTGGGTGGGGTATAAAAGGTAGCAGCAAGTAATAATTGTTTATTAGCAATAAATTGACTTCATCATTAAAATACTTTATTAATTACCTATAAAATAATATTCGTTACAGTATAATGTATGAGTTATATGAAGTTGTAATCTAAGTGTATTTTATCCATACAGTTCCAGCTACCAGGTAAGAAACCTCTGGGGCATCTTAGTGAATAATTTCAACTTAATGAAAATTTAGAATTTTTTCTTCGTAAATTTTAAATTATCTAATATTACTTGCAATCTTAAACATTGCAAAAAGGCAAGAAAGTGTCCTATAATGGTAGAATTTAAAATAGTGTTTATAGTAATTTAAAGCTGCACTCTCACAGATTGACAGTTTTGACAACCTTTTTTTTGTCCCAGACTCGGCTGATTTTGGCAGCAATGCTTTCTATACAAATAATAAGATTACTCACACTAAAACAGGTCTAAATTGTTTGGAAAACTGCCGACATTTTTCATTTTTCTTAACACGTTACTGTAGTACCACGTTTAGCCATAAAACATCAATTTGCGAACGTAACACTGAAAAACCGTATCTGCTCCTTTGTCAGCAGTCTTATACCACTGGTATCCAGACATTTACGCAAAAATTGGCTCATTCCAAAACAAACAAAAATAATAGTTGTCAACACGGTCAATCTGTGAGAGTGCAGCTTTAAAAGAAAAATAAGACAATGGGACTTTTCATTCTTGAAGTATAATTTAATGCTAATGACTTACATTTTGTTGTGTTTGAGTCAAGTATCATTTTGCATATATCTCATTTCATGTCATATGTGCGTATTTATTACTATTATATAGACAAAAACATGTTGTAATATCATATATTATTTTATTCGACATGAAATAATTTATAATCCATCCTGTTTCCAAATCATAGTCCATAGTGTCATAATATAGATGATTCGTAATGTCCATGGTCCAAAGTATCCATATTTGGTTTAAATAGAGCCGAGAGATAGCGGAAATTTCCGATAGACGGAAGGAGGAGTTAAAACATGGTTAAGGCGGAGCTATCTATAAATAAAATTAAATTCATCTCGTAAACATGTTCAACTGTGAATGAAAAGTCACCACCATACAATGTACTTTGTATAACTACGAACTGAAATCTGTCCTCTACAAGCCGCAACGTAAAAATCGGCATGTGACTTTCACAGAATTACAAGTGTTTACCATAAACGACTCTATAAACACGACTGAACCTTCTGTTAAATAGATGCAACGAGAATAAAACTGCAATCGGCACAATGAAAAATGAAAATGTACAGTGTGAAATGTAAACATACAACCGATGAGTTGGCGTTTGTTAAATGTACATTGGTAAATCATCAATGTTACAAACCTAAAATACACACATACACGTCTGGACTTTTGGCAACGAATAGCCTCCATACCGAAATGGTCGAATTATACATTGTACGTGCATATCGTCTGAATTAGATAACATAAGGCCAAATACAAGAGGGCAGAAAGAAACGAAGGGTGGAGAAAGATGGAGAAAGAGAAGTACATGAGAGAATGAGAGGAGCAAGGGGAGAAAGAGACAAAGTGTAGAGAAAGTTGAGAAAGAGAGGTACATGAGAAAATGAGAGGAGCAAGGGGAGAAAAAGACGAAGTGTAGAGAAAGTTGGAGAACGAGTGGTACATGAGAGAATGAGAGGAGTAAGGGGAGAAAGAGACGAAGGGTGGAGAAAGGTGGAGAAAGAGAGGTACATGAGAGAATGAAAGGAGGATGGGGAGAAAAAGACAAAGGGTAGAGAAAAGTGGAGAAAGAGAGGTACATGAGAGAAAGAGAGGAGCAAGGGGAGAAAGAGGCGAAGGGTAGAGAAAGTTGAAGAAAGATAGGTACATGAGAGAAGGAGCGGAGGAAGGGGAGAAAGAGAGGTACATGAGAGAATGAGCGGCGCAAGGGGAGAAAGAGACGAAGGGTAGAGAAAGTTGGAGAAAGATAGGTACATGAAAGAATGAGCGGAGGAAGGGGAGAAAGAGAGGTACATGAGAGAATGGACGGCGCAAGGGAAGAAAGAGATTAAGAATAGAGAAAGTTGGAGAAAGAGAGGTACATGAGAGAATGAGAGGAGTAAGGGGAGAAAGAGACGAGGAGTAGAGAAAGTTGGAGAAAGAGGGGTACATGAGAGAATGAGAGGAGGAAGGGGAGAAAGAGACGAAAGGCAGAGAAAGTTGGAGAAAGAGAGGTACATTAGAGGATGAGAGGAGTAAGGGGAAAAAAGACGAAGAGTAAGAAAATGTTGGAGAAAGAGAATAACATGAGAGAATGAGAGGAGAAAGAGACGAAGGGTAGAGAAAGTTGGAGAAAGAGAGGTACATGAGCGAAAGAGAGGAGGAAGGGGAGAAAGAGACGAATGATAAATAAAAAGAAAGTAATATTGTCACAAATCTCTTTTTACATTTATATTATGGTATTATTATTTAATACAATTTGCTTGTACTAGTTTAAACATTGATTTAAAATCAATCATTAGGTAGTATTGTATCGACACGATACGGTAACACTTGACCAATTTTCACTGCTCTGACCATTTTTACGTCATCATAATTTGTACATGTTTTGGGTGTGTAATTCTCTAGTTAGTTGGGAACAGGTTTTTGACCAAGACAGACGTGTAACATTCTCTGGGTGGACGGACGGAACTGCCACGTCTGCAGTTATGCAGCCGAAAAGCTGTTGGGGAATGAATGTGCATTAATACTAAGTATTATTAACACCTGATACCAGGGTAAGTGCCATTACATTATAATTGTTTTATAGACATTCTTGCATTACAATTTAGGTTTGTAAATACAGTTAAATATTGTCTCTTGTACATGCACTTTGCAATTGTCAGGTTTTTATATTGCAAGTAAGCGTAGTAAGCGTTGTAAGCATTATTTGCTCATATTATTATCTAGAGAACTATTTTCATTCGTGTTAAACTATAATTGTTTAGATTCTCACAGTTTTGCCTTGACTGGGAATGAAACGACATTTTATTGTTTTGCTTTGCATAATTGTTGAGAGTAAAAGTGTATAATCATGCTTGTTAAATATAATTTAGGTAAGCAATGATATAGTAAATAGTAGGACTTATGTCGTAATTTTGAATGTCAGGTTATACGTAAACAGCAGAACATCAATTTGCTATGGTTGCCACGTTACGGGTCCATTGACGTTTTGTTGCTCATGACGTCAGAGGACGTTTCAACGTAGTTGGGCTTCCGGACGCTAACAGGGCGGGATGTCAGTGGACCTCGTGTTTGTACCGGTAACACAGGCTGGTGCTGAGGACGGATACGCCTAGGTGGGCGTTGATATATCCTATCGTGGACGTCGAGAGTCGGGACGTGAATTGGATTGGCATCTGAGTGACGTCAGTGTTGACGTCTAAGTGACGCCTGTATTTCCTGTGGTCGGCGACTGTGTGACGTCGATGCGTCTATGTGGTGTCTGTGTGACGCCGTTGTCGACATCCGGGTGACGTCTGTGTGACGTTTACGTTAGCGGGAGATTAAGATAGTGGAGTGGTAGACTGGTAACAGCGTAACAGTGTGGCAGTAGTGACATTCAACCATAGTACATAAGAAGATCTATATTTATTGTAATTTATGTAAATAATATATTTGTTAAAACTTGTATTGTCATTTGTCAATTTCTTCATAACAATTGGGATTGTCTGCAATCAATGACAATGTTTACCTGGCTTCTGGCAACAGTATCTCATAAAACCAACCGGAAAGCTTTGCCGGGGCAATGTACTGCTAATGGTGTTGATGAAACTTAAGTTAAATCTCACTAATAATGACCTTGCTATGAGATTCCAGACATGCCCCACGCAGGTGTCAAGAGTGTTGACTCAAAGCTTGCCTAATCTCGCAAAACGACTCAAATTTCTTTTGCAATGACCTTCAAAAGATGCTATTATGAAAAACACGCCAAGAACATTCAAAAAGAACTACAAAAAGTGTCGTGTAATTATTGACTGTAGTGAGATTTTCATTCAAAGGCCAACAAATCTTGATGCTAGGGCTTCTACATGGTCTAACTATAAAAGTCACAATACCCTGAAATTCCTAAACGGCATAACACCCTATGGATCAGTTAGTTTCCTATCGAAGTGCTGGGGCGGGCGAGTATCTGACAAGGAAATCACAACACGATCTGGTTTCTATGAGCTTCTTGAAGTAGGTGACCTTGTTCTTGCCGATAGGGGCTTCCTCATTGCTGATGAACTAGCAGCCCATGGAGCATCTCTGGCAATACCACCATTTGCGAAAGGGAAAAGTCAGTTCTCACAGAGGGAAGTGGAATGTGCGAGAAGACTCTCAAAGTCTCGCATACATATTGAGAGGACAATTGAGCGTGAAAAAAGATTTCAAATTTTGAAAAACACCTTGCCTATTTCTTTAATTAGACACGCAGATTCTATTTTGACAATTTGTGCGGCTTTCACAAACCTTCTCCCCAAACTTGTGAAGTAACTTTTATGATCATGTTAATTAGTGTACATTAATGTTAATGCTTAAAGCAGGAAGCTTAAATTATTTACTACTCAAAGACATATTTATAACTTATGTATGCTTATAATGTGCTTTTGAATGTGCTGTTTTATGCTTGATAAATGGTATATTTCTTATACATGTAACTTATTGGAAGCTAATTTAAATGAAGTCACTTGAAGTATTAAAATGAGAATGAACTTTATCTTCTTTTGTTTTTGTTTTCTATATGGCCAAATTAAACAAATATTTATTTGCAGTCATCTGACAGACTATGATGAAATGACAAAGTAAAATATATTGTTGTTCCTCTTTTGTTCCAACATGGCCCGAAAAACGAACACTATTTAAGGATGGCCTTACAACATTATTAAATGTAAAAAAGTGTAAAAATCAACCTTTATTTATATGAGAGTGTGAGCTAAAAGAGAAACACAATTTTGATGCATGGAGCAAAAATACAAACTACAAACAATGTTTTTGCAAAGGAGTAAAAAATATCAAGCTTCACAATACAATGAAAATTAAGTACATAATAAAATAAGGTAAAGGCATACTATTGAACAATCCTGAAAGCTTAATACAACAATTCGAAGAATAGAGTCAAAAACAGTTAGGACATTTATGTATATTTCACAAGGTTAAATTCTTTTTACATGTTCAACTTGTGTTGAATAATCTCAGGTACAAGATCATTTATCGCAAAATCTGCACACTTTTTAATTAACCTATTTACAAACTCAGGATCATAGGGTACACAGTCTGTATTACTATTCCTTTTTATGTGAACACCATAAAATCGCAAAATGTCTTCCCAGAAACATACATTTGAAACTGAATTTGTGAATAGTAGCGGTGGTTAGTTTTCAGTTTATTGTCACTATTGAGGAAGAAAGTCTGATCCTTAATGTCTTCTATTTTTGAGTCTCTATGTTTGTATGAGCACTTGATCTCTACAAGCCCCTTGCCATGACATGAACATTCCCTGAGTCCATCGGGTGTAGCTGCAAACAATGGGAATGTGCTGTCAACAAAAAGCCCACAATCAGATACATTAAAGTGTTTATGACTTTGCCTCATTTTATCACTATACATTGATCTTGCTGTTTCTTCGTACTGTCTGCCAAACTTAATGGCATCAATGAAAGTTCACACTCATGGTACTTCATTATTTTCTTCAGCACATTTGACTTTGTTGTTGCTTGCTTTAAGGTCAGAACATCATGTGCTGTTGTGGCTGTTAGTCGCCCCCTTCTCTGTCGTTGCCACAGAACACTGTCTTGTTGGCCCTTTGTCATCTCCTCGAGATTCATGACCTGTTGGGGTAGTACTTGAAAGTCACGAACAAATCGCTGACATTTGTCAGGTCTGTAGGGCTCAGTGACTCATGTTCCACCTCATGGAATCTGCTCAGCACCTGAAAAAAGCAAATTCTCCATAAAGCTATGTTGTGTTATTTAATGTAAATCATCCTGTAAAATAAGCGTAATAATTTGAAACAATGCTCTGACAGTTAATAATTCAAAAGTATAGCATTTAAGAGTTCTTACTCGATTTCAGATTTATGTGTTATTCTGTAATAGGCTTAATGCACTAAATGCAGACAAAGAAATAAAATACTAACTGGTGGTAAGTCTTCATCTTCTGATGCAGTGTCAGTGTCAGAGTCGCCTTTAGTCAGGATACATGCGGAAGGGCAAATGCGCTTTAGACTGCGGAGTGCCTCGGCTGCGTCAAACCCATCATCGTTCTCGACAGAAGTGGAAAGGACTCTTCGACAGCGCTTCTTCCGGAGAGGTTTTGGGTTGTCGAAATTAATCATGTCCACAGGTTTTGGCTGCACCTGAAAAATGCATACAAAAAATAAGTAATATAAAGACGAAATTGTTTTTTTGAAAGATTTTGGATAACATATATAAGCAAACAAATTTAGAGATTATCACAGAGGTAAACATTCTTGTGTGTGACAATTAAAAAACATTCTTATTAGCCTATGGTATCACTGTTTACCTTTTTCCTATAAAACTGGTTCCAAGCACAGGAAACACTTGTCCTTGACTTTTCATCGAGGCCATACAATGCTGCAGACATCATCTTGAACAGCAAAGCAGCAATGTGACTACAAGCTTCACCCAATCTGAAAAAAAAGATTTATAATACTTGAAATAAATTGACAATGCTTTTCAAGCATATTTTTTAAATAGCCGGGATATTTAAGGTACTTCAACTTTCATGATTCCCCATTTATATTGACACTCTGGCATTAACTTGATGCCTGGTTCAATAACTGGTTTAATAATAAAATTTATTCTCATTAATTAATGTTTATTTTTGTCTTACTAAATTGTTTAAGCCACCATGCAAGTGCAGTGAGTGCTGATCACATGTCCTCCCTTTTTGTCGATGCAAACCCAAGTCTACGTAAATCTACAATATTTAATGATAGTTCATCTAATGTCCGGATCACATGCACACTCGATTAACAGTATTCTTAAAGTTGCACTCTCACAGAATTATAGTTTGACACTTTTTGTCTCAGAATCGGCTTATTTTGGCATTCTTTAAATTAAGACCTAATATATAAATCACAAAGCAAACTTCTCCGAGCCAAAACATGATAAATGCAATCGAATCCTGTGTAAGTTGTCAAAGTGATCAATCTGTGAAAGTGCAGCTTTAGCAGTGAAAAATAACTTCTGCTAATGCTATATATTTTAAAATATATTTGGCATTGCAATAAAGAGATATATTTACCTACAATATCATACATAAACACCAAAGAAATATCAAAGTTTAAGTAATGTTTGCAAAACAACAATGTATTTAATAAATCTGATAATAAATATGCAACAACTGGTGTTATACTCCAGAACTAAAGCTAACATCATAGAGGTACATCCTTCCAAGAATCCATAAAAAAAAAAAACTTCAAGAACTCTCTTCAAAAGACCACACTTTCCTGAAATAAATAAAAGATGCCAATATTAAAATAAATCAGTTACATGTATTGTTAAATATTTTAATACTAGCTGTAAATGCTACTGCCTTTGATGTTTGCTTTCTACATGTATATCATAATGAAATATTGACGTCACAAGATACTAGCTAATGTTTTGTGGTTGTTGTTTTTCTCTGGACAAATAGTCCATTACTTTTGTACAGCAAAGTAAAACTAAATGTTATAAAAAGCTTTAAAATAGGTCCTACCGATTATTTGTAAAACTTGTCATCACTGGTTTTCTCTTGCGGTTGACATTGCCTGGACTGGCAAATATCATGTGTGTGGGTTAGAACTAGCTGCCCGGTCAGCTTAGTTGGTTAGAGCGCCGTTCTAGTGTTCTGGTGGTTGTGAGTTCGAGCCCCACACCGGGGGCACTTTTCCTCCCAGGTCTACTTTTACAGCCAGAGTGTGTGAACATGTTCCACAATTTCTGTAAGAACAAAAATCAAAGCATGTGAATGTTTGAGCAATGCAAAAGTTACAGAATGGTATCACCCACGATTGTCACTTGTCAACTATTACATTATTATTCATAAGTTCAATCGCTTAGAACTGAAACTTTTTATGCATTACCCCAATAAACCATTTCTGCTCATACTATAGAATACAAGGTTATACTGTATAGCTGGCATGTAACTGTTATTTAATGTCACTTCCGGGTTCCCCATTCGGGCCGTTTATGATTTACTCATATTGTGCGATGATTTAATCTTTGTTTCAACAATACTGTAAAAAGGACCGGTGTTATTAAAAGTTAAACTTACCCTTGTTTGCATTTACAGTATGCGTGAACACACACGCTTTTCCTTTGTATCGATGTCAATGTTGACAACATGGCGGCTATCCGATTTTCTCTGACTTGGATAGATTTCACCCCGTAAATGTTAGATATCGTCATTTTCTAAAGATATATCGAGCCTTCCAATGTAGCAGCCAGTTACAAATTCCTTTGACTTCTATTTTTTTCGCATTGTTATGTCACATTTATGATAATTTGTCAGGAATATCGGAAACGAAACGACGCGAGACGCCATTACTTCCTCGTTTGTTTGACGGACATAGACAGAGTTCGCTCCCTTGATATCAGGGGGCGTGGCTTAGAAGCCGCTGTCGTAAGGTCAACTTCGATACTTCCGTATTGGTTTCCGCCATGTTTTTTGCCAACCAGTGGTTTGCGCATGCGCGAGCAGACCGAATCAAAACAATAACATTCAACATGCCTCTATTTAATCATCATACTGATCATGTTCATACGCGTTATAGATCGATAAACAACTCATGAAGTGCTCATTCGGTTTGCAAGACGCTTTTTGTCCGGTCGAGTCTGTGTTTGTAACTATCTGTATATAACTTTTATACAATGGCTGGATTTGGTTCATTTCGGGAACACTTTGATCAGAAAAATGGTTAGTTGCATTTACAATGTTTCTTTTCATTGCCAACTTTGGAGAAATCCGCTGAAGCGAAAGTGCCTTTAGAGTTATATAGGGAAAATATGGTTAAACAGTTCTCACGACTTAAGTCTTTCAACAGATCAACTTACTTCCTACATATATGTTATATATAATTCTTGCCCTTAAAGATGTTGGTTTTGTATTAATTGTATGGTTTTTACATTTTGGTCCTTTTTAAGGGTTTTGTTGGTCATTAAAAGTTACATTGAAATAAGAAGGAGCTAAAAATTGTTTTGCAATTTAAAGTTATTATAGACATCCGATCGCTTAGCTTCCAGCGGATTACGATGCAGAATTTTTCTCTCTTTCAAATGCACTTTTCGAAATAATGAACTTTTAAATATCTTTTGGTCCTTTTTGAACATTTATGTAAAATTTGTAGAAAATCGATGCCATAAAATTGTGTATTCAACTGTACGATAATGGTTTTATGGCCCAGCCCAGTGTTCGACACCCACAGGGTCCCGGGATCCCGAGGACACCAATTTTTCGGGAGGGACACCTGAACTTCAAAGTACGGTATTCCGTCGGGACACTTAAATTTTGACCGATAAAAGCTAAACATCAATAAATAAATAGCGTTTCTTTTATTTATTACATAAATTTAGGTCCCCCTAAATTTCTTAAAAGTGCATGCAAAAATGATATTATTATTAATACGTTGCACACACTAAAGCGAAAGTGTGGTTGACTTGTTGACTATAGTTACGTCATGAATCTATAAATAAACAGGTCATTTCACAGTGCGCATGCGGGTTAACATTTCCGTTTTGTTGTTTACATTATCAACAAGGTCAGAGGTGACAGACTGTTATTATCGGTACAATAATTATGTTGAATTAGTTTGCTTATGTGTCAGAACCGCCCCAAAAAGATGCCAACACTACTAACCTTGATGACTTAATGATGCGACCTTCGAGTTGTTACACTAACATTTACGGCACAAATACCGGACTCCTACTATTCAACATTTTTTTGTTTTATGCTTTGATCGAAACAACATAGAAATAAAATTCCCAAAGTTTTATTAATGCAATCAATGTATAAAATTTTACGACATTTTGGCGCAAAAATTAAGATACACAATTTTTCGGTTGACTTATTTAATGCGTATTTTATGAAAATCTAAAAATAGTACCAACCATCAAGTTTTTGTTTACATTGTATCCATCTTTGTTTTTGACTGAAAACAAAAGGGACTTAGACATTCTACCGCTTTTGAACCCAATCTACTGACTAGGAGACCCATACCTTCCTCTTGCCATCGCCAGAGGTTCATATGTCTGACAATGTACTATGAACTTGTCATTACATGCTGTTGAAGACGTGTATAATATGGTGTTTAAAAGACACTGTATGTGCATGTTAGATTTATTATTAAAACAGGTTAAGTAATGTAAAAAAATGGAAGGGACTCCTAATTTCAGGAAGGGACACCTGATTTCAAATGTTGGTGTCCCTTCGGGATCCCTTGGAAAAATGGTTAGTGTCGACCCCTGCTTCTGAATGGCTCAAACAAATGCCGTATTAGTCCCGACACGCCTTCTGGCTGTCAGTCAACCGTTGCAACCGTTGCAATCGCAACAAAATTGTGTATTGTCAGAACTGATGATTGTTTAGATAAGGGTTGTCGCTAAGCGGATTAAAGCATGTCGGTAATTAGCCTTGCCAGCGGAAGGCACGTCGGGCCCGACAAGCCATAAAGGGCTGGCGAAAACCCTGATAATGATGATATTTAAAACTCTTATTATTGTTGTTAGATCGGTTTGGTACATTTTTGTGACACTTTATGTGTTATGCCATATGTAGGAGTGCAAGGTACAGTCGAAACTCGTTATGTCGAACTACAGTCATAACTCGCTATGTCGAAGTCGTTGAGGAACGCTCGGGAAATACTTCAGTAGTCAGCAATGCCTATCCAGCACACAACGCACCCAGTGACCCCTTCTTATTCTATATAAATGATGCAATCGGGTACGAAGTCAATTTTCGAGCTCAGTCAAGCGCGACGTGATCTCTTCGCTTATGACATATTATCTGGTTGTGGATGTGGGACCATTGTTTATCATTCATATTAACTGTTGTATCTACATGTAGGCGATTAATATGTATGTTAACCCGTTGTTTTTCAGTACTCTTTTTTCAGTAATGTACAGTCTAATATAAACAATTTTGGGATTCCGCGTTAATGTCAACACACTTCCAACAGCATTACTATATAATGTAAAGCATCATATTAACACATTTGGGCTTTAAGTACAACAACCTTTCCACAGCAGAACTATATTTGTAACAGATTTAAGACGGAATCAATCGTATACTATTATCATTGTGTCTTTACACCTGTATTGTAATACCCTTGTTTACACTGTGTAATATGCGGGATCCCAAATCTGTATTCAATAACCATGACGTAATATGTGCGCCAAGTCATTTATTTCGAATACAGAACCTCAGTTTATGCCTTACTGATATATACTAGTTACAGCTATTTTGAATAAACACATCAATACAAAATTGTATCATTTTATTTTATAGTTAGTTTACAAGCCTTTTTAAATACATGTACATATAATACAAAGTATAGCATATCGTTTTATAAACCATTAATTATATATACAAAATATAATGTTAGACACTCGTTTTATACAGAATAGGGTACACTAGTATCCATAAGGATAGGTGAGGTAATCCTTATCGATTACCCTTTTGTCAAATACTATCCTATAGTCATTGGTTTCTTGTCTCGTGACAAGTTTGGTGTTAGTAATGTCCCTGCATATTTTCATGTCTGCAACTTGAACAGAATTACCAATGGATGACCCCCTAATCATGTCAACCACCATAGCGTAATTAATCTTGAGGGAGTTTTTAAAATTAAGCGTGATTCCTTTCACTTTGCAGACTGATTTATAACCATTTTTATCACAACGTTGTGTTTTGTACGCATAGTTTTTCGGTCCACCCGTAACAAAATTCGTAATTTTGTTTCCTGAAACCTCGTCCGTCATATCCCCGAGATAATCTCCAAGAGGTGGTTTCCACTGCCCTGGTCTGGATGAAAATGTTATCGAGTCTGTGTCACAATAAAGTGCACGCCTTCCAAGATGTTGTAGATAGCTATAAAGTTTAATACGCGCCTGTGCTGTTGCATATGCAGCTATGGCAACGTTTGTCCGGGAAGAAGCCTCAATAAAATCGTCATTGTATGCCCAGTCTAACTGCACAGTTTCTTCATTGACAAAACGGATGTTCTTTATTTCTTGTTGATCACTGGTCATTAAGTCAAAGAACTCGTTTGTATCTGTTATATAAGACGTCTGTGCTAGGTTTGTACGTTGGCCAAACTTGCCCCAGAAGGAGTTCAGCATCAGTTTTGCCAAGGACCGAAGACCTGGATTTTTGCATATCCTGTCATAGTCTAAGAGTATACTTCCTTTGTCATAATTTTTTGCATATATGACTGTTTGTCATCTTCTGTCTTGCACCATTCAGGCCACCCACTGGCCTCCTGTTTGACTTTTAGGAAGGTATTCACATATTCGGTGAATATACCGCCACATTTGGAGTTTTGGTCATACTGTGATATCTTAGGAAAATGCCAAACTTCATAGATTTCCATTATTTCGTAGCCCTGAGACAGGGCCAGTTTGACTTCATCTGTATTCCAAGTACCAAGAAAGGCTCTTTCATTATCAGTGTGCTGACATGGCGACTGCTGGTATTGGTCTGCGCATGATCTGCATAGGCTGAAAAGCAGTTTTCCATTCGACTTCACGGGTAAAACAGGTAGATAGAGTCCACGTGGAGGTACAATTTTACACTTGACTAGACCCTCGTATTTGGTAATGTCTTTAAAATTTTCTGTGATAATTTCGGGATGTCCTAGAGGTATTTTACCAGTTTTGTTAACATACGGATACAACGATGTCACATCATAATAGTTTATTTCTTGGTCATTTGACGCTTCTTCGTACAATTTGAATCCTTCTGTTCTTCCACCGTAAAACGCATCTCGCGGCTTCAGTGGGGTCACTATATTCACAGATCTTATGAATTCTTGCAAACCAGGGGTATCCTGTATTTCCTTTTTAAAATCGCATTCCCACTTCGACACGTACGTATATCCCAGGGACTCTATATACTGTTGTCTGTCCAATGTTCTAGCATACAGATCGCCCATTGTCATTTCATTCACGGGATTGATGGTGTTACTTTTAAAGCAACGGTTGCAACCGTGCCAAAAGCAACCATTCATTTCTAAAGCAACTTTCTCTCCTTCTTCAGTGTCGTAGTAACCGTCAACTTTGTAAGGGCCTATTTGTTTTTCACCGACATTTCGACCATGCTGTATGTACACATCTTTTTGGTATGCAAGGTAAGCCAGCCATTTGTATGCTAAAACACACTGTTTCTCTTCAGGCCTGTAACCGTGTGTTGGAATAATGCCAATACTTTCGTGCTCCAGAAAATTTCGTCTGAACACCAAATTACATGCCGATGCAATGGTCAAACATTTTTCAAACGGATCTATGCCAGGAACTTCATTCTTTTGTGTTATTTCCTGAAACAATTCTCGAAACTTCAGGCAGCATTTCCTCAGAATGTCCACATCTGATCGACAGTATTTTAACAGTTCATATTGAAAATCAAACGCGTCGTTTTTGTGATTGTCATACCAAGCAAGGAACTCCAATCGTTTGTCTATTTTCATACCAGCTGGGTAGTAGTACTTTAGGTCTGGTAACTTTGTCAGAGTGTTGGTTTGATTTTCTTGTCGATTGAATAGATGTGGAAAATAGCCCTTTGCTAATTCTGTGATTCCAAATGCTTTAGGCATATCCGCTAATGCCATTGGAATGAAGTTTATGGAATCTATGAAGCGCATCTTACATACAGGAACTTTAATGGACATAAATTTCGTTCCATTGGTAATGACCTCAGGAAGAATGGCATTGTCATGTAAGTATTGTAGAACTGGATAGCTGTCATAGCCCTTGAAGTTATGACAAATGACGGTAGCACCAACATTTTCCTCAGAGAATAGCCATTGACAAAACTGCTGGGTGGTCTTCTCTCCTTTGAAAACTAGTTCATTTTTTCCACAATGATCACACTCTGAATCGATCGATAAGTTACTGTCCAGGCACTGAGTGCATACCCTTTGTACGACGCATAAGTTAGGCCGATGTTCAAAGGAACCACAAATTGTTTTTCTACAGTTACCGCACTTCCCGTTAACGCCTGAAAGATATCCTTTCTCGCACTGGAGCTGCTGATCTTGTGTACACTCAAAGTAAAAAAATATATATTTGGTATCCTTTGTTTTTGTTCTATCAGTTGTGGTCTTATGTTCATCCTCTTCCACTGGCTGCATAAAACACTGGTGATCTTCTTCCACAAGTCTTTGCATGTTTTACAGTATGTTTCATTACACATGTGAGGATTCTTATGCTTCCGCATATTTATTGCTTGTCCGCAATCTCTACATTTGTAATACAGACAGCAAGTTGATGTTCCAGTATCATGATTTTGCTTGTGCATTAAAAAGCATGTTTCGTTGATGAAATATCGATTGCAGTCACCACAATATTCCCAGTGCACAGAGTCGTCCTCGTGTATAAGATGACAGTGAACGCAATGATTGTTGCAGGCATGTTGCTCTTTGTTACTGTAACCCTTTTTACATTGAACGCAAAAGTAACTTCTATTCAGAAAACCTGCGACTGTTGTGATAACATCATAGTGTTCATTGTGAGAATACAAGTAAATAGGTATGCCGTCTTCCTGTCCTTCATAGATAATAGCGTTAAAGTGTTCCTTCGACAAAACAATGATCTTATAACTTGGAAGTACTGCTTGAAATTGTTTCATCTCTTCAATACCGCAGCGTTGTAAAGGTACTCCAGCATTGTCGTGTAAGTTAATTGCCAGTTGTTTTTGCGCATGACGCCCTTGGCGTATGTTATCCCACTGAGGTGTTTTTCTATACGTGCTATTGCTGTAACTAGTGCGCGTGCACAACAAAGGTCATCGATATTTCTAATCTGAATGACACTACCTTTATTTTTTAACATCTTTGATATGTCCACATAAGGCTTGCCATGAGTTCCACTTCCAGTAGGTAAATGTACATGAACGAGTTCCAGCCAAAATGTTTCATCAAGCACAAATTGTTCATACGACTGAAGCACCCTCTCTATTTCTGACATAAGTCTGTCGACTGTAAGTTCAGACCTTCTCATAAATGAAAGAACGATAGGAAAGTCCAAATGCGGATCATCCATTGTAATTCTCACTTTATCGGTAGATGGTATTTTGCCTGCGATACTGTCAATAATTGACTGGAAAATTTGTTTTAAAGTTTTGATAATATTTGGAAGTTCCCTGATCTCCATATCTTTGATTGATATTTTGTAATACGATGCGGTCGAGTTGAACTTTTCTATTCTTTTTTCACTGATCTTATCCATCCGATAGTATTCCTTCGCATCGTCCTTTGCTGTTAATTTTTGTTTCTTATGACTGGCATTAGTATCTGCTCCGTCCTTTTTCTACCTCCACCACTCTGGCTTTCGTGTTGCATGAAATGCTCATCAAGAGCATCTCTTTTTGTGAATACACGAAGACACTCCGGACAATGGTGATTATTTTCGTCTTCATGTTTTTTCATGTGTTGTTCCAAGTTATTCTTTCTGGTGAAACTTTTCTTGCAACTTGGACAAGTATATTTTGGCCTGTGATTCTCAGTGCGCCTGTGCTGCATTAGCTGGCTCAGTCGAGGGAAACTTGCATCACACACCTCACATTCGTAAGCCATGATCGTGGACTGAAAGTAAATTGAATTGGAAATAAGCGATCTCCTTATGATAAAGAATTCATTGTATATATATAATTATGAAAAAACAGACTCCAGTCATGCTTTCCATATGAATATACAATTATCTTTTTGAAAAGGCAGCTTGATCAGGCGAGACAATAAAACAAGCCAGGCGAGACTACAAAAAGCCAGGCGAGACTACAAAAAAAGCCAGGCGTGACTAAAGATAAGCTAAACAATTACCTTTTCTCGTTATGCCAAATGTCTTTCACTTCACGTTTAATCCGACGATGTTGGCGTTCTCTCTGCAAAATGAAAAATTGAGTATAAGTACATACGTATTTAAATCATAATTGTGCGCATGCGCACACACTTGTTATTCGAGGAATTTGATTGGTGAATTAAGAGGTGTAATGATTGGTCAATGGTGGTATAACATACTATTTTGATTGGTATATGTGTCTACAACGTCTTGCTAGACTGATTGCAGAAAATATGTATATAGAACCTATTTCAAGTAACGGTGACTCATTTGTGAGCTAACAGGAGACCGACCAACATGTACTCTACACGATGTAAAGATTGTCATCGTGACTTTTCGAGAAAAGATGTGATGCTAAGACATCGAAGAAACATACACGGGGAAATTATTAAATCGTATCCTAAGGGGAGTAAAGCGCATCCGCCGCCGCCGCCAACATCACCGCAGCCGCCGCCACCATCACCGCCGCCGCCGCCACCAATACCGCCGCCGCCGCCACCATCACCGCCGCCGCCACCGCCACCACCGCCGCCGCCGCCATCGCCGATGCCGCAGGGAGCACCAAATAGAGCGCATTCGGGATCACCGGATGTATACCCAGGAGCGTCAAAAGCATTACAGCAGCCAGGAGATAATACGATTGTTCCGAATATGGCGTTTCAACATCCATCTACTATGATGATTTCGGGACCCACAGGTATTTGTCTTCATATATATATTTGGTATTGATATGTACTAATGGGTTTTAGTACTGAAAAGTTAAATTTATACAACATCCCTGTTTTATTTCAGCATGTGGGAAGACAACATTTGTAAAAACTTTGCTGCAACATCATAACACTTGGATGAAGCCTAGTGTGCAGAGAATAGTTTGGCTTTACAAGAGATGGCAACCGCTGTATTAAATCATCCAAAGGATTGTGCTACCGAGAGTGGAATTTGTTCAAGGAATCCCAGCGGACCTGGAAGATTATGACTTTTTTATCCCAGAATCAACAATTTACTCATTTTGGACGACCTGTTTTCTGAAGCTGGCAAAGATAAACGTATAACAGATCTATTTACGGAGGGGTCCCATCATAGATCGTTATCAGTGATTTCCATCAATCAGAACTTGTTTGGTAACAAGTACCCGACACAGAGAAGAAATTGTCATTATTTGGTACTATTTAATAATCCTGTAGACCGCCAATCGGTGTTGACTTTGGCTCGTCAAATGTACCCCGGGCAAACGGAAAAGTTTATGAAAGCGTTTGCAAAAGCCATAAAATTCCCGTACGGATATCTCTTGGTAGATTTGAATCCATTTACGCACGAGGACCAAAGATTAAAATGTGACATTTTCTTGGCTGAACAGGACAGAACAGTTCAAACCGTGAGTCACGTGACCCCAGAAGAGGGTATAAATGTAGATAGAACACCCGTACCTTATCATTCTTCAATCGGAGTTGAAACAGATCACATCGCAGAAACATCGGATAACGAAAATACGATGGCTGAAAAGGGGCAAAATTGTGATGATTGTGGAGCACTATTTGATACTACGCACGACGTGCAACGACACGTCAAAAGTGGTTGGTGTCCAGAAAGCAGGGAACCGCCCGCAAAAAGAACCAGGACGAAAGAAGATAGCGAAAACGAACAGAAAGAGGATATAGAAGGAAACGATGGTTTTATACATCTATGGGAAATTGCTCAAAAACAAAACAAAGATAAATTTAACAAGGTATACGATCAGTACATCGATGACGGACATAATGAAGAAGATTCGTATGGAATGGCTTCGGAACGTACACAGTCGTTTAAAGGAAAACTTTTCTTTGAAAGTTATCAGCGTCTTTTGGAAGTGTACTGGCTGCCGTTGCTGACAAATGCGTCCCATAGATTTATAGTGGAGCAAATCGATAAACTACGACAAAGCGGCGTTAGTTTGCCTTCTGCAGTAAAAAGAGTCCTTCGGAAAGATAAGCACGAGTTTCAAGACTTATTCGAGCAATCAGATGACAGCGGAGACGAGAATGACGACGAAAGTAGTGATAGCGATGAACAATAAATATATGAACTGGAAACTTATAACTTCTTTTGTACATAGGGTTTGGACGGATTCAGTCATGGCTCCTTGGGAAGAGTATTTAAAGACTATCTACTACGATCCGTCACACGCTGCAAGTTTTGCGGGACCTCAAAAACTGTTCAAAGTGGTGCAACGAGAAGGCAAATACACACTTGGAATGCACAGAATTCGGAAATTTTTGCATGACCAAGAATCGTACAGTCTTCACAAACCCGTGCGACGGCGCTTTCAACGAAATCATGTTATTAGCGTGGGAAAAGACGATGTGTGGATGGCCGAAGTCATCGATATGGTCAAGTTTGAAAAATGGAACGACGCCTACAAGTACATTTTGCTGGTGATTGACACATTGACACAAGTACGTGTGGTTACGCCCTTTACGACAGAAAACGGGTCGGGAAGTCGCAGATGCGTTTGCAGACATATTTGAACAGTCTGGTCGAGATCCAGCAAAACTAATTACGGATAAAGGTACATTTTAGTTCAAATATATATGTGTATTTAAGTTAATATAAAAAACATTTGTTCGTTTAAACTATGTAAATAGTTCATATTTAAATGGTGTTTATTCAAATACTAATAATTCGCTTTCAGGACAAGAGTTTAAAGCAAAACTTGTTCAGGACCTCATGCGCAAGTTCGACGTGCATTACTTTCCAACACAGAACGAAACCAAGGCCTCTACGTCGGAGCGAGCTATTTTGACCATCAAACAGAAACTGTACCGCTACTTTACTCACAAAGACAATTACAATTATCTTCCCGTATTGCAAGACATCGCCGATAGTTACAACAATACCTATCATAGAACCATTGCTATGCGACCCGCCGACGTCAAAAACAATAACCAGGAAGAAGTGAGATTAGCTACATACTTTGCACAAAACCCCAAAGGGAAGCAATCATCGCCGAAACTGAAGCCGTTTAAATTTAAAGTCGGGACCTACGTACGCATCAGTCATCTGAAAACCGCGTTTACTCGAGCTTACGATCAGACGTATTCAGGAGATGTATTTCGCGTACATACACGGTACCACAGAGGCATACTACCAATCTACATACTACAAGATCTGCAGGGCGATGATATTTAAGGAACGTTTTATGAAAGTGAGTTACAAAAAGTACACGTGGATACAGATCAGACATGGAAAGTGGAAAAAGTGTTAAAACGCCGAGGCAAAGGACGTACTAAACAATATTTTGTGAAGTGGATGTATTACCCAAAAAAGTTTAATAGCTGGATAAATGCTAGTGACATTGAATAATGCCGGTTCAGTTACTGTAACTGTCTTGTGTCATTAGCATTGAATATAAACATGTGTCATTTTAACAATTTAGTTCGTATAGCTCCATGTTGGCTGTACTATACAATTATGAAATAACTGTAAAAATCATACAAGTGAATGCAGCGTGTGTACTAACATTTTGTAAATAAGCTGTATGATATCATACTTTTAATGTATGTAAAAAAATAATGTTGTCAAAACTTTATTTAGGAGTATTTGTGTTTACCATTTTAAGTGTTTGTAAATAAAAATATGTAAACCTCATATTAGTTATATTTTTTATTTATTAACTTTTGAAACCTCAATCAGTAAACTGTCTTTTTGCTCAGACGACTTGCATTTTACCAGTGCATATTTATTTTATTACAATGTATCTAAATAGTACTGACCATTAAAATATTCACTAAAATTGAAAGAAGTTTTGGTTTTGCTTTATTAAACGTTCATTTAGTTTTCTTAAAAAGAGCCTTTCATAATGCGAAACAGGACAAATAGTTTCAAATTATAGCGCACCAATGTGCTTTTGAACTGGATAAATATACTTTTTTACTGCACGTGAGTCATACAATGACCTTAGTATCTAATGACTGAAATACAATTAAACCACACATTAACAACCAAACGAACGTTTGAATTAAATTAATGAAGCATTAGGTAATCAAGGTAGATCACATTTCATTAAATGTTTGGATGGACACATAATTGCACGCTTACAAGATTAATATGTATAATCACATTTCGCTTTTTAAGTTTCAATATCACGAAACCATTCAAATTTTGCGCCATTTTAAAGCCCTAAAGTAACTGGTTAAAGTATAATATTGGCCTAGTTTTATTCAACCAAGCACGTTCAATATATATGACTCAGTCGCACAACTATGCGATTTAAGCATATCGGCTAACAATAACATAGTTTAAATAAGTTTACCTGTATTCCGACTATAACATGTTAGAAAAAGGCCGGTGAAAATGGGGAATATTAGAAATAAATCCTGGGATATTCTGTGTTAATAATGATAAACTGAACAACAAATTTAATACACTAAAATTATCTGTTGCTTTGCGTAAAAGATTGAAGTGATTTCGACCATTTCAAGACATACAATATTGTCCTCTTAATACGGATATGTAGGAATAATTGGGAGCGTATATTACCAGTAATTAATGTGGTTGTTTTTTCTCTTGCGTTTATTACTGGTATAAATACATTTTCAGACGAACTAAGAACTGACGTGGTATGTTTTATTCCTATTTACAGATATGTTCCATATATATATATATATATGTAAACACTTAATAAGTTGAACCTTGTTTTTATCAAGTTAACAAGGCGTTGAAATACTTATTATTAAAATGATGAACTGGGTTTACCTGGTGCTGGTAACGATTTTTAAATACTATAAACGTTAAAAACTGGTGTAACAAAGTATGTTCACATTACTAGTTATAGGGAAAAAGTTTAAATGCGATATGTAAAACAACGAATTTTTACAACCTGTGTTGACAAATGCAGGCCATGGATTACAACATAATTTCTACATTTTGGCTTAATTCGTATCATGTTTAATGATATTACACTTTAAAAAAAATGCAAACAGTCGAACAAGCAGGGTTGTAAATTTTATGAAACTATCCATTGAAATAAGGTTGCTTCTAATATAATAATACTATACACATACCACAAAACCAACAAAACGGTTTTCTATACGTAACATTATGTACGACCAATGGCGTACTTTTCTACCAGCAAGAGGGAGATTCAAAAGATACTTCAGTTATTCTACTCAACTAGCAATCGCTTAGACCTGAATGTATATGTGTCTACTAATATGTAATCAATTTATAGTAGAAATGACAGTCAATTAAAAAAAAAGACCTTACCTTTATTTTATCCCATAAGCAGCAATTAAACACGAGTCGAATTTTGTCTGTACTCGAAATAAATGATTTGGCGCACATATTACGTCATGGTTATTGAATACAGATTTGGGATCCCGCATATTACACAGTGTAAACAAGGGTATTACAATACAGGTGTAAAGACACAATGATAATAGTATACGATTGATTCCGTCTTAAATCTGTTACAAATATAGTTCTGCTGTGGAAAGGTTGTTGTACTTAAAGCCCAAATGTGTTAATATGATGCTTTACATTATATAGTAATGCTGTTGGAAGTGTGTTGACATTAACGCGGAATCCCAAAATTGTTTATATTAGACTGTACATTACTGAAAAAAGAGTACTGAAAAACAACGGGTTAACATACATATCGATCGCCTACATGTAGATTCAACAGTTAATATGAATGATAAACAATGGTCCCACATCCACAACCATATCATAAGCGGAGAGATCACGTCGCGCTTGACTGAGCTCGAAAATTGACTTCGTACCCGATTGCATCATTTATATAGAATAAGAAGGGGTCACTGGGTGCGTTGTGTGCTGGATAGCCATTACTGGCTACTTACTTCGTAACATTTCGCAGATATATAGTTAATCATATAAACTATATAACTACCTGTATGAATATGAGTGTTTGGTGTAGTTTTTATCAATTGGATTCATTTCCAATTTATTAATAAGTCGAAGTCGTGGGTTAGTCTTCCACAGTTGAAATTACGGGTATCTAGGTATGAGCTGAGAAAATTAAGTTTACGTTGACTTTAAAGGGACTAGAACCAGATGATACGATTGCAAGAAATAAAGACAGTTGTCAAAACTTAGACCAAAATGATATCGTTGAGTACAACGCATTGAATCTTAATTACTGCTGTATCACATTGCTTTCGACACATGTATCTTTCGAAGTTTTTACGTATTTTTCCAATTCAAAATTTACTGGGTTTGTCGAACACGTAAATCCCAGTTAATTAAAAAATAGCGTTGGTATATGTATCAGTAATACTCACGTAACTTACTTATGCTAAATATACACACTATAAACTGGGAAACCATTATGCGCTATTTTTAAAGGGGCAAACGCAGCTGAGACGGTGACAAAATAATATGAACTAAGGCGCTGCCTCTACGGGCTTGAAGTGTTATTGCCGGACACATTAAGTTTACTTAATGCCTAAGTGAAACATACTAGGAGTAAAAGGGATACGGTTTTTTGTATATGTTAATAAAACTTTTTAAATAACAAGCAGTTCTGTTGCTGTTAGCAATTTATTTAGTGTATATGCAACAGTCTTCAATAATAGTGTAAACATTATATATAATGCATTACTTTATATTTTATATGAAGTTTAGAGTTATTCTTCTTAATTAACTTAAATAAAGCTACTATGCATTTGAGATCAAGTACACAAACGCATTTGAGGAATATGTTACAAACAGAAAATAAATAAAAACAAGAGCTGTCACAGAGACAGCGCGCTCGACAATTCCGCCGCTTTTCGGAGTATGGACTTAAATATGATGGTAAAACATTTAATCAATTACTAATAATTATGATTGTATATGAACAATATGTAGCCAAGCAGCTCTGGCAAATTGTCTGCAAAATATCTCAGTGAGAATACAGAATATATTCTTTTTTGTTTGTTACAAAAACATACACCCCACCCCCGCCAAAAAAGTTGCAAAATGTTAATTATGAACTAATGTGTTGTTTAGATTTTAAGGGCAAATACAATTCTGCTTTAATTACAGAATTATCTAAACGATGCTTTCAATAAACTTTAAAATAATTTGTGTTTGCAATGACAAATCTGACAAACATCATGTCTAATGATCAAAATTATCTAAATTTCAATTAATGAATATGGTAAACAGCTTTGCTAAAATCAGGTATAAACCAAAAGACCTGTGACAGTTAAATATGCAGCAAAACATGTATTCTTTACAGATCACCAACAGTGACCTTTTTGTCTTGCTTTTTTATAAAAAGGTTGTTGTTTTTTACATCTGGTGGGAAATAAAATTGTGTGAATAAATTAATGTTAAAATTTTCCAACTTTTAAAGGCCTAATATGTTATGACCTCTTATGAGGTTTATTCTAAATGAAGCATGAAAATAGTCGAAACCAATTGCTCATATCATGGGACTTTCAAGACCCAGTATATTAAAGTTTAAACTTATCAAGGTGTAATTACAAACAAATGACTTCTAACCCTCACATAATGTTTAACCCACAGGGTGATCTAAAAAGAAATGATAAATTGCAATTACAATCAAGTTCATTCAACAGAGCTGAAAATATATTCTAAATTTATCACCTATATAGAATATACAATAAAAATAATCAAGTCAGTGATATTGTTGGAACACACCCAAATAAGAACTCAGTGAAAAACTGTCAGCTGAGCTCACAAAGCACTATTTCATATATTTTTTATATTTGTTGAGTGTACCAGCCAATAGAGCAAGACCAAATTTCAGTTCCAAAACCATTTATATATGAAAACAATTGAAACAATTAAAATGATTATATTACATAATTTATACAGAATTACATCATAAGGCTATTAAACTATTCACATATGTTAATATGCACAAATTAAGGCTACAGTTATCTACTATTAATTTATATAGATTTATCTGAAAACAATGCTTGCAATATGTACAGTGTCAAATTATGTTGATAAAATTCAGTGTTCTCAAAAGCACAATGTTTTCTGTACTGACAGCTGGATCTTAAATGTTTAAATGCTAAATATGGCACAAATTAACAGAACAGAGTTTTGCAATTGTCTATACGTTACTCAATTATTACATATTTGCTGTAAATGTCACATTTTGTATTATTCACACACAAACAAGTTTGACAGGGGTGACTAACATCTGCATTCTCTTGAAATATGGGATTCTGTGCTGCATCCAGTTTCAAATTGTTTGACCACTTCAGGCTGCTGGCACATCAGAATCTGCAAATAACATAAATGCAATGTTTTTAACAGAATAAAAGTACTCAGTGTTCTCAATAAGAACCGGCTGCATGCCAAAATGGACATTTCAAATGGCAATAGGGCCAGTTCAAATTTGGAAAACTAAATGAATTTTCAGTAGAATAAGTAGAAGCTGGTCGGTTACTTCACTATTTGAGACGGTTCAACCGAAACTTATTGAGAACCCTGAGTACTAACTACTACTGTGAAGGTAAACCAGTTAACAATCATTTGAGGCATACTCAATTCTTTATGTTGTCATAAATTTCAACTTCAACACAAATTATTAATTTATGAAACAACGTTTCGGCCATTCGGCCTTCATCAGGTTGTATGTATATAATGAACAGGAAATGACGTCAACATTCATAACGTTGATATAGTCACCTATTGATAGTCATAGTGTAATTTGAAGGATCAAAAGATCAAGACAAAATAGATGAAATATATTATGTTTGAATATTTTGCAATGAGTACCGGTATTAAACAACTCCAAGGTAATTGACTACAAAGAAGCATTTTGGAGGAGTCAGAAATGCACTTGCTTAGAATCTCTTCTTACTTGAAGACATTTTCCATTCTCTGGAGGAGGTATGGAATTCCAGACAGAACTATCTTGAACAGGATTTTTTGTCCATAAAGGTCCTCTCGAGCTTCAGCAACCAGGTGGCTATAAAAAAGAACCAATACATTTGTGCTTTTACAGAATGTTGAAATGTATTAAGAAGTATTGAGGGATAAGTCAAAAACCTGAAATTTATAAAAAAGCAAACAAAATAGTTTCACAAAATTGACAAACATGCAGAGGTTGTTGTTTCAATAGAAAATGATATAATCTCATGGCCGTGACCGGAAATAATTTACAACCAGCATGAAACAATGTTATTTAGGAATGAAACAAACAGAAAAGATAAAATTAAAAGATTCAATAATAAGTTATTAGGAATTGGATTACTAAAAATGTCCACTATACCTGGTTGATGTAATTACTAAAAATCATATTTTCAAAAACACATTCACTAAAGGCTTTGAGTTGGGTTGGTGAAGCTGGCATTTATGCACCAGTAAATTGTAACACCCCCCCCCCCCGGTCCGGGAAATAGCAGGGACTTTGACTTCCAGTCAAGCCAACCCCGGCTAAAATCTCCGCCCTGCGGGGACGAACAAATGGTAAAATCCCTGCCAAATGCCCCCGCACCCCAGGGACTCTTGGTAGGCCCGTTCCCCGCTATATTTTGCGCAAAGACAAAACCACCGCATTCATCCGGCACTGTGCAGTCAACTATTTGGAAAGCCAAACTATAAATGACAACTTTATTTTATAGACTATTGTCATTGTAATTTGCTAAAATAGTGTAATGATTCATGTACACTGAACTCCTTCTCATTGTGCTGTACCATATAAAGTTTTATTACATTCCATCTGGTAGATTTCAAGTTATGCTCCGGACAAGAAAAGGGTAACAAAGGGCAATAACTCTGTAATTGGCTGAAATAGTATTGCGGTTCCTATACACTGCACTTCCTCTCATTATGATCTATCACTGTATGAAGTTTTATTAAATTCCATCCAATAGTTTTCAAGTTATGCTCGGGACAAGAAAAAGTAACAAAGGGCAGTAACTCTGTAATTAGCTGAAATAGAATCCAGGTTCCTGTACACTGCACTTCCTCTCATTATGATCTATCACTGTATGAAGTTTTATTAAATTCCATATAGTAGTTTGCAAGTTAATGTCTGGAAAAAAAATTGACAGCAAAAAAAACAAATAAAGGGCAATAACTCAGTAATTAGCTAATGTAGAGTTATGGTTCTTGAACACTGCACTTCCTCTTATTGTGCTTTACCATTGTATGAAGTTCCAATGAATTCCATCCAGTACTTTTTAAGTTATACTCCAGACAAAAAAAGTAACAAAGGGCAATAACTCAGTAATAAGTAAGAATAGAGTTATGGTTATTGTACACAGCATTTTCTCTCATTATGCTGTACCATTGTATGAAGTTTAATCCAATTCTATCCAGTAGTTTTTAACATATGCTCTGGACAAAGTTGCAACAGACCGCCCGACAAACCGACCGACCACAGGAAATAAATATTATTAAAAGTTAGAAAAAACAACAACATGATAGTATTTAACAGCTTTTTTCCATAATTTTTTTAATTGAATTGTCCCTGACATGAGGAAATAGTAACTAGATAATTTTTACTTCTTATGCACCAGTCAATTGTAACCACGCCCCCCCCCCAGGTCCGGGGAATAGCCTGGACTTGACTTTTGGTCCAGCCAACCCCGGGTAAAATCCTCGCAGGGCGGTGACGAACTGATGGTTAAACCCCGGCCAAATGCCCCCGCACCCCAGAGACTCTATATAAGGTCCAATCTCGGCTTAATTTGGCGCTATGACAAAACCACCGTGGTCACCCGGCCCTGCGGGGCCACCTGCAGAGTAAAAACACGGCCCTTTTCCCCGGCAGTCCCCGGTATACCCCTGGACCTGGGGGGAGGGGGGGCGTGGTTACAATTGACTGGTGTATTATATTGATACTATTGTTCTGGGTGGTGAAAGTTATATTCACAGATTTCCTAAACAAAGACGAAGTTTACAAATGCAACCTCACATTTGACAGTCTAGACATTATTTTATTTTTGTATTAGATGAAAGAATCAGCTGATTTCTGTATCATTGCAAAAACAGATCTCAAGTGTATGAAAATGTCCCTTGAATTACATTTTTCCTAAAACATTATTAAGTAACAGGGCTTTTTCTGCCCAATTTGAGAAAAAGACCCTAGACATTTTGGATAATTTTGCATCGTGAAAATGCTGAAATTGGGAAATTTAACTGTTAAAAGAAAAAACTGTCTAGTCTCCTGCGAATTAGGAAATGATTTTATATTAGTTTAATTCCCTTTAATAGAACCAAAATGGCTAAAATATTAATCCTTGGGTGTAAATATCTATTGCAATAAATCAATCATGACAGATAATATTTCATACAGATATATCTGAATGTGATGAAAATCAATGATTTCCGAGTACAATTATCAAAAAACTTTACATCACATAATTTATAAGGATGTTGAAAATGATCCAGTACATCTTAAAAGATTAAAAGACTTTCTAAAAAAAAAAGATTTTTTTTGTTTTAGACTTTTGATTGGGATTTTTTTCTGAAGATTGGGAAAAACTACTTATATTTTGCTTTGGGAATGGGTCAAATAAATTCCAATGAAACTGTCCAATATGTATCTAAAACTCACATTGGCAGCTAGATGGTTTATGAAAGGGCTAGACATCAGATGGTCCAAAAATCAGCAAATATATTACATCCCAGTTCATATTGTGAATATTTAGCATGTAAAAGTGACTTGATAAGAACAGACTCATATACTGACAATATTTTTAAATCAACATGTATTTATATGGTACACCAACACAGTTAATTTTAAATTGGTAAACCACAAAAAAAAACAGCGAAAGAAGCATTGCGCCATTAGCAAAGGTTTTCACTATTTCTTTTTTCTTGCAACTGTACAACTGTACAATCTGGTGTCCCTTAAAGTTGCACTCCCACAGATTTAACGTTTTGATAACTTTCTTATTTTTGTCTTTTAACGAGCCAATTTTTGTGTAAATGCATGGAAACAAGTTATATAAGACTGCTGACAAAAAATTTGATCGCAGATATTTATATCTTATAAATTTTCAAAAAAAATGATTTTTTATTCATTTTTCTTAAACCGTTAGTAACGGTTTAAAAACATAAAACATTAATGCACCAGTCAATTGTAACCACGCCCTCCCAGGTCCGGGCAATAGCGGGGACTTTGACTTTCGGTCCACCCATGCAACCCCGGGTATAATTCCCGCCCTGCGGGAACAAACTGGTGGTAAAACCCCGGCCAAATGCCCCCCGCACCCCAGAGGCTGAATATAAGGCCCAATCTCCGCTAAATTTAGCGCTAAGACAAAACCACAGCGGTCACCCGGCCCTTTGGGACCACCTGGAAAGTAAAAACACGGCCCTTTTCCCCGGTATACCCCCGGACATGGGGGGAGGGGGGCGTGGGTACAATTGACTGGTGCATAATTTAAAGGAAATATAAAAATCTGCAATCAGATCTTTTTTCAGCAATCTTTTATCATTCATTGGTTTGCAGATATTTACACAAAAATTTGCTCTTTCCAAGGCAAAATAAAATAAAATGTAAAAACGGTAAATCTGTGGGAGTGCAGCTTTAAATTCAATCACTGAGAAATGAAAATACATGACATGAATAGGATCATAGCTCCACCTGCTAAATTGTCATTATTTATTGTTAGAATTTGATCTATCCATTGAAGTACAATTGGGACAGAAAAATGTACAACAATTGCAGGGCTGGAACCCGGGACCCCTTTGCTAACAGGGCGAGTTCTTCACCAACTGAGCTACTGAGATGCATTCACATTTTCTGACAATCTAAATAAAGAGGATGGTACCATGCCATAACCTATGTGGGATAACTTAAAGAAAGAATATAGTGAATTTGTTTTGTTTTAGTGCAAAATCCTGATGTACATGAATTTCACTGAGTGAGAATAAAGAGCTATATTTTAAGAGTAATGAACTGAAATATTTTGCATCTATCACAAACATAATAATTTAATTTTAGACCCTAAAAGTGTATAAAATGGCATTCAATTATAATTATTGAAGTAGGGCAACAAATTATAATTTGTATACAAAGGTTACATTATTTTGGTAATAAAGTTGTTCAAATTGTGTCCCAGCCCTCTTAGCACTGGCATTCAATATATCTATTTGAGAGCTGGCTTTAATTTCAAACAGTAAAAATATATCAATATGTTTGAAACAGTGAACGATTGTTTTTATTGTTTATAAATGTCTATAAATCACCACAAAGCATATATAATAAAAATGTTTTGAATTTTGCTATGCCTATCAGGCTATGCTTTATTATATTAGAGCTGGCATTGTAAATGTCTTGTTAATTTTACACGAACAATATTGCTTTTTTAGTAATTCATATAGACTGTGTTTTAAGAGCAAATTGAGAAGAAAATATTTATCTACCATATTCTATCTCATGTTAAAACAGCTGTTAGGAAGAGTAAATTGCACACCTATATGCATGTTAAAAACTTCTGAAAAATATTGCAAAAACCGCCACTGTTTTTGTACTGAACTGATGACCCCGCACGTTCTGATTATATGCAGGAGAAAAAAGGTTTTATTTACATTGCTTTTACATACCCACCCCATTTACATAATTAATAACTTAACTGTCATTTTTTACTTTGTAGGAAAGAGTTTGTCTAAAACTGTGTTGCATGCTTATACATGCCTTCAGCTGAATAATTTTGAAAAGAGGTTAACTTAAAGAAATTCTATGTGGAAATATGTGCCAGTTTAAGCACGACATGTCAATACATTTCATCTCGCCTAAAGGTATCCTTCTGAAAACCTTTGTAAAAAAATCACCAGTAAGACACTGTAGCTCTAGTGTTATCATGTTATCATGTAATTCTGGCAAAAAGAAACACTGCCTTTTATGCTGAAACCTCCCCTGGGTTCATAATCTATAATACTCACATTATAATGCTTGTTGAAACCAGGTAAAACATGCCAAATTTGATGGTTGTTTCCCCTCCCCTCTAAAACAAATTATGAATTACTAAACATTCGATTTCATTATTTGTGCTGAAGTGTTTTTTCTGTAATTTCATTTTTAAATCTTTATCGCTTAAAGTATTCGCGAGTCATCTGCCCCACTCTGCCATTTTTTTTATTTTTAAACTGGGTTGAAGTGTGTTTGGGTTAGGACCAGCCGCTGAGTTAGCTCTGAGTATAGCTATATAGAGTTCCGGCTGCGGTGTTGTGTTTAATCACCTCACTGGGCATAAGTACACTGAAGTTGCCCACAATCGTGGCAGCAGTAAAAGAGCAGAAGTGCCTACATGTCGGCCTAAATGGTTAACGGAACTGTGTCACAGATCTAAAAGCACCAAAAAAAGTTTTTTTCTGTAACGAATCTCAGGACACCGACTAAGCTAATCACGCTTAATGAATGAATTCTACCTGGTAATCTTTTTTAATGGAAAAATATGAAATATCTCCTGAACTTAAATAAATTGTAAACTATGTGATACTTCAGTAAGTAAGTTTCAATGCATTGTACACATTGATGCCAAATTCATGATATTTTTCGACAATTTTCATTTATTTCGCTATTTTATCATCTGTGAAACAGCCCCTTTAATGGGCGGACGAGTCTAGTCTGTGTGAGTTGAAACTAGCTGCCCATTTAACTCAGTTGGCAAGAGCGCCGTGCTAGTATTTCTGCGGTCGTGAGTCTGAGCCCCACACCAGGCTCACTTTTCTTCTCAGGTTTACCATAAGCATGCACAATGATTTTTAATGAAAAAGGAATGGGTTTTTTTATTTAGTTTTCACTACTTAAGTTTTAACATTTTTATTCAATACTTTAATTTTACAATACAATAAACGAAGTACACAATCGCACAGTTAACAGTTAGTTTGGCATGTACAGTATAGTTATGAGTCATAAATCATGACCTGAAGGTCATATCTGGATACCGATTGCATCAACTTAGCTTGTTCATTATCCGTAAAAACCAACGTTATGTCATTATGGTCTCCAAACAGCAACGTATGAACGATTGATTTTACAATAACAAGTATAATTCTTAGTACAACTCACCGTGAAAGCAACGTTAAATCCGTTATTGCATCATGATGAAAGTTTCAATATAATAGATACATTGAAGGAAGACGTCACGCGCACCTGCAATGTGCCTATATGCAAATCATTGTTTACATCAGCTGTCGTCAAATGCGCATAAAACATTTAACTTAATTATTTAGATATCCAGTTTAAACGGTATTTTTTAAGATGTGAGGTAAAAAAACACAATTGTTATGACGAACCCTGTTCGTTTTGTATTATTATTGCAGAGTTATGAAATATAATTTCCGGTCAAAAGAAGTACTCTTTAGACGTGTATTCATTAGATGTGTTCTCCACTCCTTTTATGGAAGTGCCGAAGGTGGATTGTACATGTACCTCGGATATTTCCGTATTGATTTTCATTGGTTAACGGAGGTCAAACCCCGCCCTAAACATGTACAATTTGCTTGCCGGCATGCACGCGCTTTATATGAACAATGTATGACGAGCTTTTCTGGTTCTCATTTTCACGGTTCAGTGGCGCCCAAATTTTTTAATGCCTATCACTCCGGCAAAAAAGAAGTAGTCCCTTGCATACACGTACAAACCGTAAGAGGGCTTGTACAGACAAACGCTTCGCGTTTGTCTTCAAGCCCGTATTATTTCAATCATGTAAAATGATCGGCCTCAAACTAGCTCGTATTGACAATTCCAGTCTTGTTTTAATGAAATATTGTATTTTGTATTTGCCAATTAAGGGACCATCTGGTGTCTAGTCCCTTTAAACATTAGTTTTGATATGGTATGTATCCTACTACGCGAATACGTGCTTAATATTAAACATGACACTTAATTGCACAATGCATACAATAATTATTTTCTTCCTCCTGACCTAAACTCTGCAAGATGATAGTCATAGAGTCATACATATAGAAAAGAACTACATTCGGGTTGGATGGTGTATTATCTATATCAAGAGATCTATTGCCACACCGAGTCTCTACTTAAGCTTACATGTAGGGCGTATTTGTTAATACAAAACTAGTTTCAGTTTTGGTTTCAAGGGTTTCGGCGTTTTAAAGGGACTGTACACCAGATTTGCACCAAAAAAAGTTTTTTCTGTAACGAATCTCAGGACAATTATTTAATAGAATGTGTTACGCTTTGATATCATAATTGTAGAAAGAAAGTACCAAAATAAAAATAAAAAATGTGTCGGAGACCGGGTTCGAACCCGTGTCACCAAAATTGCAGTCCAGCGTCGTATCCACTGAGCTACCACGGCTTACTCTAATTGGGTGATATAATTAAGCTATACACCTACCTCGGTAATATCACGTGATAACATCGACTAGCCAAGGAATAAATTCTACCTGGTAGACATACCCAGTAAACCTAGTTTTCGCTATTTTATCATACGGAGTACAGCCCCTTTAGAACCTGTTTCAAAAGTTTTGCTGAAAATAAAATTTGTATGGTTTTGTGTACAGCTTCAACAACAAAATCATGATACCGCAGGTGGTCGTTTGCACATGTCTTGGATTACTGACGGCCATGTTGTCATTTGGTTTTCGGAAATCCTCGGCCATTTTTATCGAAAACAACCTCGGATGTATATGGACGGTTTACAGACTCAGAAAACGGTACTGTTTAAGTCCGCTGCAAGTACATCGGGTAGTAATTTAATTTAGCAGTTAAACTTTATGACTAAACTCTTGGGAATCTTAATTTTGTTTGCAATAATACACTTTAATGGCAATCAATTTAAACGTTGATCAATAAATATTAGCTAAAACACTACATTTAATTAATGATATAATTCAAAATTATACGATCTACTTCTACTGATCTACCGGCATACATCCGAAGTTGTTTTCGATAAAAATGGCCGAGGATTTCCGAATGGTTTTTTTTTTGGATTACTGTCCGCCATGTTGTTTTTTAAGTGAGCTAGTTTTCGGATATAACGAAACGACGAAACCGCTTTAAGAGTTTCAAAACTATAGTTTCATTTATTTCAAACAGTCACAACAAATACACCGTTCGTGAAACCATTTTAAAACCAAAAATAGTTTATTAGCAACTAAACGCCCTTAGGAAGCGGACATTTTTCTCTCATTCAGTATCTTTGCAGCTGATCAGCAGGCAGACCTTACACCTGATCAGATCGTTGGCCGGAATCTGGAGCAAATTTCTAGAAACGGTAAGTACGACATGCACGTTATTGTCATTTTCAGAGTAAAATTTGGGCTTATATCTAATAATATACCTCGTAAAGAGCGTTATTGTTTATGTTGTAATAGCAGGGACATAGAGGATGAATATCACCTCAAATGTCGATGTTATCGTCAGCTACGTAAATATAAAACGAGTTTACTATGGTAATTCATCTGTATCCAAATTCCACCAGTTATTGACCATATGTGATAAAAAGGAAGTAATGAACGTTTGTAAATTTAATAAAGAAGCATTTGTTATACGAAACTCATTTATTAATAATACAACATAGCATAAAAGTTATGATAATTTCCATCACTGCCAGTGTTAACATAACAATTATCTTGTATTCAATTTACATCAACTATTTCTTTTTCTCATGAATGTCTATTATATAATATAATGTATTTAAGTTTAGAAACGTGACATATATATATATATGTACACTTGAATAAGTCCTGTATAGCTGTCAGTTTTGTCCTGTTCTGTTCTAAGTGTTATATTAGTTCAAGCGTGCGGCCTTTGTTCAGAGAGAAATATAAAAAAAATACGTTTCTTTAAAAAGCCATAAACAAATATTTAAGTTGCTCTCTCACAGAATTACCGTTTTGACAACTTTTTTTTTGTCTTGGAATGAGCAAATTTTTGCACAACTATCTGCAAACCAGTGATATAAGACTGCTGACAAAAGTTCAGATCGCAGATTTTCATACTTCCGTTCGAAAATTAATGTTTTATGGCTTAAACCGTTACGTTTTCAGAAAAATGCATAAAACATCAGTTTTTGAATTGAAAAAAAAAATAAAAAATGTCACCACACATATATAACTGTTTTCCATGGTATTTCGCAAATTTTGACTCGTTCCAAGACAAAAAAAAATAAGTTGTCAAAACGTTCAAACTGTGAGAGTGCAGCTTTAAAATAAACTTATGTTGTTGACTATTTAGCTCAAAATGACAGTTTTCGAATATATATTAGATTCATATATATAAGAAGTATATTTAGGTCACAACTTTGTACTTTGTATACATGATTGTATTAAAGCTCTCAGGTTGACAGTTTTGACATTTTTCAATAGAACATCAGTTTTCGAAAGTTAATATTAAAAACAGCTATCTGGTCTTTCGTCAGCAGTCTTGTATGACTAGTTTCCAGACATTTACGCAGAAATTGGCTCATTCTAAGACAAAAATAAAAGAAGTTGTCAAAACGGTCAATCTATGAGAATGCACTTTTAACATTAGTACGAATGATTAAAGCGGTGCTTCCTCTTCGAATGTCTCCCCATTTAAGTCTTAATATTTTCTGTATGATTTAGTTTATTGTTAACTTTTCCAGTTATGCAGATCAAGGCCGTGTTGGGGACTTTGGAACGGTCAGTAGACATTCCGGACAAACGAAGAGAGCTGTAAGTTAATTATCATATAAATATATATATAACTACCATGAATACATTGTTAACTTAGCAAAGATATGTAAGTAAACTTCCATGCAGACATAGTTACTAAAAATAGAGTTGGGAGTAAAATTTCATTCAGAAATTATTCTAAAAATAGAGCTGTGAGTAAACTTCCATGCAGACATAGTTTTTAAATAATCGAGTTGTGAGAAAAATACCATGCAGACATAGTTACTAAATATAGAGTTGTGAGTAAAATACCATGCAGACATAGTTACTAAATATAGAGCTGTGAGTAAACTACCATGCAGGTATATATACTAAATATAGAGCTGTGAGTTAACTTCAATGCAGACACAGTTACTAAATATAGAGCTGTGAGTAAACTTCCATGCAGATATAGTTGCTAAATAATCGAGTTGTTTGTAAAATACCATGCAGACATAGTTACTAAATATAGAGCAGTGAGTAAACTTCCTTGCAGACACAGTTACTAAATATAGAGCTGTGAGTAAACTTCCATGCAGACATAGTTTCTAAATAAGCGAGTTGTGAGTAAAATACCATGCAGACATAGTTACTAAATATAGAGCTGTGAGTAAAATACCATGCAGACTTCCATGCAGACACAGTTACTAAATATAGAGCTGTGAGTTAACTTCCATGCAGACATAGTTACTAAATATAGAGCTGTGAGTTAACTTCCATGCAGGTATAGTTACTAAATATAGAGCTGTGTGTTAACTTCTATGCAGGTATAGTTACTAAATATAGAGCTGTGAGTTAACTTCTATGCAGGTATAGTTACTAAATATAGAGCTGTGAGTTAACTTCCATGCAGGTATAGTTACTAAATATAGAGCTGTGAGTTAACTTCCATGCAGGTATAGTTACTAAATATAGAGTTGTGAGTTAACTTCTATGCAGACACAGTTACTAAATATAGAGCTGTGAGTAAACTTCCATGCAGAGATAGTTTCTAAATAATCGAGTTGTGAGTAAAATACCATGCAGACATAGTTACTAAATATAGAGCTGTGAGTAAAATAACATGCAGACATAGTTACTAAATATAGAGCTGTGAGTAAACTACCAAGCAGACATAGTTACTAAATATAGAGCTGTGAGTAAACTACCATGCAGGTATAGTTACTAAATATAGAGCTGTGAGTAAAATACCATGCAGACATAGTTACTAAATATAGAGCTGTGAGTAAAATACCATGCAGACATAGTTACTTAATATAGAGTTGTGAGTAAACTACCATGCAGGTATATATACTAAATATAGAGCTGTGAGAAAACTTGCATGCAGACATAGTTGCTAAATAATCGAGTTGTGAGTAAAATACCATGCAGACATAGTTACTAAATATAGAGCTGTGAGTAAACTTCCATGCAGACACAGTTACTAAATATAGAGCTGTGAGTAAACTTCCATGCAGACATAGTTTCTAAATAAGCGAGTTGTGAGTAAAATACCATGCAGACATAGTTACTAAATATAGAGCTGTGAGTAAAATACCATGCAGACTTCCATGCAGACACAGTTACTAAATATAGAGCTGTGAGTTAACTTCGATGCAGACATAGTTACTAAATATAGAGCTGTGAGAAAACTTGCATGCAGACATAGTTGCTAAATAATCGAGTTGTGAGTAAAATACCATGCAGACATAGTTACTAAATATAGAGCTGTGAGTAAACTTCCATGCAGACACAGTTACTAAATATAGAGCTGTGAGTAAACTTCCATGCAGACATAGTTTCTAAATAAGCGAGTTGTGAGTAAAATACCATGCAGACATAGTTACTAAATATAGAGCTGTGAGTAAAATACCATGCAGACTTCCATGCAGACACAGTTACTAAATATAGAGCTGTGAGTTAACTTCCATGCAGACATAGTTACTAAATATAGAGCTGTGAGTTAACTTCCATGCAGGTATAGTTTCTAAATATAGAGCTGTGAGTTAACTTCTATGCAGGTATGGTTACTAAATATAGAGCTGTGAGTTAACTTCCATGCAGGTATAGTTACTTAATATAGAGCTGTGAGTTAACTTCTATGCAGGTATAGTTACTAAATATAGAGTTGTGAGTTAACTTCTATGCAGACACAGTTACTAAATATAGAGCTGTGAGTAAAATACCATGCAGACATAGTTACTAAATATAGAGCTGTGAGTAAAATACCATGCAGACATAGTTACTAAATATAGAGCTGTAAGTAAACTACCATCTGGTATAGTTGCTAAATAATCGAGTTGTGAGTAAAATACCATGCAGACATAGTTACTAAATATAGAGCTGTGAGTAAACTACCATGCAGGTATAGTTACTAAATATAGAGCTGTGAGTTAACTTCTATGCAGACACAGTTACTAAATATAGAGCTGTGAGTAAACTTCCATGCAGACATAGTTGCTAAATAATCGAGTTGTGAGTAAAATTCCATTCAGACATAGTTGCTAAATAATCGAGTTGTGAGTAAAATTCCATTCAGACATAGTTACTTAATATAGAGTTGTGAGTAAACTTCCATGCAGACATAGTTTCTAAATAATCGAGTTGTGAGTAAAATACCATTCCGACATAGTTACTAAATATAGAGCTGTGAGTAAACTTCCATGCAGACATAGTTGCTAAATAATCGAGTTGTGAGTAAAATACCATGCAGACATAGTTACTAAATATAGAGCTGTGAGTAAACTACCATGCAGGTATAGTTACTAAATATAGAGCTGTGAGTAATCTTCCTTGCAGACATAGTTGCTAAATAATCGAGTTGTGAGTAAAATACCATGCAGACAAAGTTACTTAATATAGAGTTGTGAGTAGACTTCCATGCAGACACAGTTACTAAATATAGAGCTGTGAGTAAACTTCCATGCAGACATAGTTGCTCAATAATAGAGTTGTGAGTAAAATACCATGCAGACATAGTTACTTCATATAGAGTTGTGGGTAGACTTCCATGCAGACATAGTTACTAAATATAGAGCTGTGAGTAAAATACCATAAAGAAATAGTTACTTAATATAGAGCTGTGAGTAAACTTCCATGCAGACATAGTTGCTCAATAATAGAGTTGTGAGTAAAATACCATGCAGACATAGTTACTAAATATAGAGCTGTGAGTAAAATACCATAAAGAAATAGTTACTTAATATAGAGCTGTGAGTAAACTTCCATGCAGACATAGTTGCTCAATAATAGAGTTGTGAGTAAAATACCATGCAGACATAGTTACTAATATAGAGTTGTGGGTAGACTTCCATGCAGACATAGTTTCTAAATAAGCGAGTTGTGAGTAAAATACCATGCAGACATAGTTACTAAATATAGAGCTGTGAGTAAAATACCATGCAGACTTCCATGCAGACACAGTTACTAAATATAGAGCTGTGAGTTAACTTCCATGCAGACATAGTTACTAAATATAGAGCTGTGAGTTAACTTCCATGCAGGTATAGTTTCTGAATATAGAGCTGTGAGTTAACTTCTATGCAGGTATAGTTACTAAATATAGAGCTGTGAGTTAACTTCCATGCAGGTATAGTTACTTAATATAGAGCTGTGAGTTAACTTCTATGCAGGTATAGTTACTAAATATAGAGTTGTGAGTTAACTTCTATGCAGACACAGTTACTAAATATAGAGCTGTGAGTAAAATACCATGCAGACATAGTTACTAAATATAGAGCTGTGAGTAAAATACCATGCAGACATAGTTACTAAATATAGAGCTGTAAGTAAACTACCATCAGGTATAGTTGCTAAATAATCGAGTTGTGAGTAAAATACCATGCAGACATAGTTACTAAATATAGAGCTGTGAGTAAACTACCATGCAGGTATAGTTACTAAATATAGAGCTGTGAGTTAACTTCTATGCAGACACAGTTACTAAATATAGAGCTGTGAGTAAACTTCCATGCAGACATAGTTGCTAAATAATCGAGTTGTGAGTAAAATTCCATTCAGACATAGTTGCTAAATAATCGAGTTGTGAGTAAAATTCCATTCAGACATAGTTACTTAATATAGAGTTGTGAGTAAACTTCCATGCAGACATAGTTTCTAAATAATCGAGTTGTGAGTAAAATACCATTCCGACATAGTTACTAAATATAGAGCTGTGAGTAAACTTCCATGCAGACATAGTTGCTAAATAATCGAGTTGTGAGTAAAATACCATGCAGACATAGTTACTAAATATAGAGCTGTGGGTAAACTACCATGCAGGTATAGTTACTAAATATAGAGCTGTGAGTAATCTTCCTTGCAGACATAGTTGCTAAATAATCGAGTTGTGAGTAAAATACCATGCAGACAAAGTTACTTAATATAGAGTTGTGAGTAGACTTCCATGCAGACACAGTTACTAAATATAGAGCTGTGAGTAAACTTCCATGCAGACATAGTTGCTCAATAATAGAGTTGTGAGTAAAATACCATGCAGACATAGTTACTTCATATAGAGTTGTGGGTAGACTTCCATGCAGACATAGTTACTAAATATAGAGCTGTGAGTAAAATACCATAAAGAAATAGTTACTTAATATAGAGCTGTGAGTAAACTTCCATGCAGACATAGTTGCTCAATAATAGAGTTGTGAGTAAAATACCATGCAGACATAGTTACTAAATATAGAGCTGTGAGTAAAATACCATAAAGAAATAGTTACTTAATATAGAGCTGTGAGTAAACTTCCATGCAGACATAGTTGCTCAATAATAGAGTTGTGAGTAAAATACCATGCAGATATAGTTACTAATATAGAGTTGTGGGTAGACTTCCATGCAGACATAGTTACTAAATATAGAGCTGTGATTAAAATACCATAAAGAAATAGTTACTTAATATAGAGCTGTGTTTAAATGACCATGCAAAAATAGTTACTAAATACAGAGTTGTGAGTTAACTTCTATGCAGACATAGTTACCAAATACAGAGCTGTGAGTTTACTTCTATGCACACATAGTTGCTAAATATAGAGTTGTGAGTTAACTTCTATGCAGACACAGTTACTAAATATAGAGCTGTGAGTCATAACTATTTACATACATAAAAACTTTGTAGATGTGTAATTAATCTACAGCGAAAACAGACAATTTTATAGAAAAGTAAGTTAGGCCTATATGCATTTAATGTAGACGTTGTTACAGACTTGTAAGTAAACTACCATGTATTCTCAACCTGTTATTAGGATGTGAGTTACATCCAGTGACTACAACGCTACTAAATATAAGTGTTCTAAATATTCTTGAATACAGCATTGTTACCATGTTGTTAGAAAACTACCATGAATACAAACCTTTTGTGAGAACGGTAAGCAATCTACCATGAATACAAACCTTTTGTGAGAGCGGTAAGCAATCTACCATGAATAAAAACCTTTTGTGAGAGCGGTTAGCAATCTACCATAAATACAAACCTTTTGTGGGATCGGTAAGCAATCTACCATAAATACAAACCTTTTGTGAGAACGGTAAGCAATCTACCATGAATACAAACCTTTTGTGACAACGGTTAGCAATCTACCATGAATAGAAACCTTTTGTGAGAGCGGTAAGCAATCTACCATAAATACAAACCTTTTGTGAGAACGGTAAGCAATCTACCATGAATAGAAACCTTTTGTGAGAGCGGTAAGCAATCTACCATAAATACAAACCTTTTGTGAGAGCGGTTAGCAATCTACCATGAATAGAAACCTTTTGTGAGAGCGGTAAGCAATCTACCATGAATAGAAACCTTTTGTGAGAGCGGTAAGCAATCTACCATGAATAGAAACCTTTTGTGAGAGCGGTAAGCAATCTACCATGAATAGAAACCTTTTGTGAGAGCGGTAATCAATCTACCATGAATACAAACCTTTTGTGAGAGCGGTAAGCAATTTACCATGAACACAAACCTTGTTATAATGTTGTTAGAAAACCACCATGATGCAAACCTTGTTGAAGTGCTGTTAGAGTCTACCATGAAAACAAACATTCGTGCAGACATAGTAACTTTAACTGATTTGTATGTACAAAATGTATTTTGAATTCCACTACATTTCAGCAAAGATCTTCAAAACGACACTCAAAGACTAACCAAAGAAACAGATACCGCACTTAAGAAGCTCGCTCGAAATTTGGACAAGGTGAGACTCGCCCTTACTTACCTGGGCCCATAATCACCAACGTCTGGCGTGAGACTACAGTTATTTTTACTATATGTTTCATATAGACACTAACCTGGCTTTTGACTTTATACACACCCCAATTGAAAAACAAGGACATGGCATCTCTAGAACAATTGAAGACACAAAATATAATCACAAGAAAAAACCATGTTGACCATTGACCCGACTGTCAAAATTGAGTTCAAATACAGAACCCTTCCGCCAAGGAGTCAATCGGCTACAAACAACTAATTTTCAGACTTCCACAAGCTATAATTTTTCCAATATTTACACTGAAAACTATCAATTTCTGCAATAAAGTGTCAAATTCAGTCAAGTTCTCTGCAAAAACAACATTTTTTGCTTCTTTTTCATTCAATTTTAATAAAATATTGATACACAAGCACTCTTTTTTCTGTATTAACATCCGGATCTTGGTCAATGGGGGGCAGATAACTGTGGTCTTGGTCAACGGAGGGCAGAAAACTGTGGTCTTGGTCAACGGGGGGCAGATAACTGTGGTCTTGGTCAACGGGGGGCAGATAACTGTGGTCTTGTCAACGGGGGGTAGATAACTGTGGTCTTGGTCAACGGTGGGCAGATAAATGTGGTCTTGGTCAACGGGGGCAGATAACTGTGGTCTTGTCAACGGGGGGCAGATAACTGTGGTCTTGTCAACGGGGGGCAGATAACTGTGGTCTTGTCAACGGGGGGCAGATAACTGTGGTCTTGTCAACGGGTGGCAGATAACTGTGGTCTTGGTCAACGTGGGGCAGATAACTGTGGTCTTGGTCAACGGGGGGGGGGGGGGCAGATAACTGTGGTCTTGGTCAACGGGGGGCAGATAAATGTGGTCTTGGTAAACGGGGGCAGATAACTGTGGTCTTGTCAACGGGGGGCAGATAACTGTGGTGTTGGTCAACGGGGGGCTGATAACTGTGGTCTTGTCAACGTGGGGCAGATAACTGTGGTCTTGTCAACGGGGGGGGCAGATAACTGTTGTCTTGTCAACGGGGGGCAGATAACTGTGGTCTTGGTCAACGGGGGGCAGATAACTGTGGTCTTGGTAAACAGGGGGCAGATAACTGTGGTCTTGTCAACGGGGGACAGATAACTGTGGTGTTGGTCAACGGGGGCCAGATAACTGTGGTCTTGTCAACGGGGGCAGATAACTGTGGTCTTGTCAACGGGAGCAGATAACTGTGGTCTTGTCAACGGGGGGCAGATAACTGTGGTCTTGGTCAACGGGGGCAGATAACTGTGGTCTTGGTCAACGGGGGCAGATAACTGTGGTATTGTCAACGGGGGGGGGGGGCAGATAACTGTGGTCTGGTCAACGGGGGCAGATAACTGTGGTCTTGTCAACGGGGGGGCAGATAACTGTGGTCTTGTCAACGGGGGGCAGATAACTGTGGTCTTGTCTACGGGAGGGGGGGCAGATAACTGTGGTCTTGGTCAACGGGGGGCAGATAACTGTGGTCTTGTCAACGGGGGGCAGATAACTGTGGGATTGTCAACGGGGTGGCAGATAACTGTGGTCTTGTCAACGGGGGCAGATAACTGTGGTCTTGTCAACGGGGGGCAGATAACTGTGGTCTTGTCAACGGGGGGGGCAGATAACTGTGGTCTTGTCAACGGGGGGCAGATAACTGTGGTCTTGGTCAACGGGGGGCAGATAGCTGTGGTCTTGGTCAACGGGGGGCAGATAACTGTGGTCTTGGTCAACGGGGGGGGCAGATAACTGTGGTCTTGGTCAACGGGGGGCAGATAACTGTGGTCTTGGTAAACGGGGGGCAGATAACTGTGGTCTTGTCAACGGGGGCAGATAACTGTGGTCTTGGTCAACGGGGGGCAGATAACTGTGGTCTTGTCAACGGGGGGCAGATAACTGTGGTCTTGGTCAAAGGGGGGCAGATAACTGTGGTCTTGGTCAACGGGGGGCAGATAACTGTGGTATTGGTCAACGGGGGGCAGATAACTGTGGTATTGTCAACGGGGGGGCAGATAACTGTGGTCTTGTCAACGGGGGGCAGATAACTGTGGTCTTGTCAACGGGGGGCAGATAACTGTGGTCTTGAGCCGTCTTGAATCTCAGTTTGAGGCTTAGACTCGGAAATGCAAGATCTTAATTGTGTTGTAGAAAAAGACGGTGAAATATGCTGTCTCTGTCACAAACAGTCTATTCTACAACCAGGCATACATCTTTTGTTAAAATTAATTACATTATGGATATTTTGAAACATTTAAGAATTCTTTTTTCTAAGCCACTCAGGCACTACTTTTCGGGCACTATTTCTCGGGTACTTCTTCTCGGACACTACTTTGTCATGGCAATCTATTCAATTTTGTTCCGTTTTCTTGTCTTTTTAAAAGTTCAACGGTGTAAAATGATAACCAGTTTTATTTCGTTCTGGTAGCTATAGTTGCAAAAAAGTACCTTTCATTACTTGTTAAATATGATTAATAAATTCAAGATACGGTCAAAAGTGAACAAAATATGACCACGTGATAAATTTATATTATAAGCATTTATGACGTCATTTATCACGTGGTATACACGCACTTGCTTTCTATGTCTTTCAGACACCAGAGTTACGAGTACAAGAAAGGCGTCTTAAAGGTGGGTATCTTCTTTTTTTTAAATCATACATCACACGATTTATTATTTAAAACAAGGAAAGCATGTTCAAACGTTCAACACATTAAAATAAACAGCTGCTTCTGCACATTTTAACTTCTTAATTAGGATTGATGTTAATTATTCAATAGTTTAACCATTTTAAAAATATTTGATTGCTTAGTTTATTTCCCTGCGTTCTATAATTCAACTACCGTTACCTAGTGATAGGGGAAGTAATCCAGACTACCCATTTATAAGCTAAACCTATTTTGATATCATTCGGAACTCCTCGGCCCTTTTCAATCGAAAGTTGTTTTCGATAAAAATGGCCGAGGTCAGTTCCAGATGATTTTGATAACTGCTTTCAAGGATTACCATTCCTTAGAAAGAAACTTTAGGCATGGAAACCTCATGCAAAATTGGTATCATTTTAACGCACTTTAATATATTATCTTGTTTTAATTACCAAATTGTAAAAACATAGATTGTTGGCTTTTTACTGTGTGTGCACATCTTTAGTTTCAATTCAAAAATAACATTATGCATCTTTAAATCTAAATGGTCAATTTATTTGGGTAATTTGTTTCTAAAGTATCTTAATTAGCAAACAAACCCTTTCATTTGATACCAAAATACGAGATTTAACATTATATTGCTGATCTAAGCGTGCGTGTCTTTAAAGAAATCTTCCAGGGCCTCCTGTCGGAATACAGCGGCCTCCAGAAAACCATCCGCTTCCAGACCAGGGACTCGCTGAGAAGCAGTCTCAATAAGTCAGGAAACTTTGTAAGTTAAATCAATATGATTTTTGGTGTTTGTTGTTTCTGTCGTCGTTGTCGTTGCTGTTGCTGTCGTTGTTGTTGTTGTTGTTGTTGTTGTTGTTGTTGATGTTGTTGTTGTTGTTGTTGTTGTTGTCGTCGTTATCGTTGTTGTTGTTGCTGTTGTTGTCGTCGTTGTTGTTGTTGTTGTTGTTGATGTTTTTGTTGTTGTTGTTGTTGCTGTTTTACCATGCTCAAAAATATGCAGTAATCTTAACAAGTATTTGCATAAATGGAACTTATAGCACACTATAAAAATGACGTAGTGCGCGGTAATTTGTTGGAGGGAAAGTGAAAGTAGATATCAGTTGATTGGTTAATATGTAACACTGACGTATTAGTTTCAGGTTAACAGACACTATAATTCGATATCTCATAAACTACGCTAGGCTACATATAAGTTACCAAACATGATAATTTACGGAGCGGAGTAATAATTGAGAATGTTGGTAGTAAAACAAAATAGGGAAAATAAACATTTGAAAACAATGAATATAAAAGTTGCCGTGTGAAACGCAAACAGACCGAGGATTCGTATGAATATTAGAAAACTTCACTTAACTCATTGTGCACTGTGATAGTATTGTGTATTTTCTGTTCACTTCTGACCAAATGCTAAACCTTTTTCGTAATATAAAACAAAACTATTTCTAGATTTAGTAGATTTAGACCGCTTTAGAGCAAACACAAAATCATATGTCTGAATCTAAAAGTTATTGACAAAGTTTGTTTACTCCTCTCTTAGGACATTAAGGTCACAGACGATGGCTCACTTGAGAGGGATGGGTAAGAAACATATGTATTTCATAGCGGAAAGTGAGTATGATAAAGCATATACTATATTTATTTATAAGTCGAACAAGGCACTTGCTCCGATATTAAAAATCACTCAATTTAAACCTCAATCCCATCCTTTTTTACCACATAACATCAAAAGTAATTCAAAATCGTATACATGTTTGTTACTTTATGGTGACCTTTCAAAGGATTGCGTTTGGAGCCCCTAGGGTCAAGGTCATTGTTATTAAAAATAGAAAAACGGTTGGTACTGAATAACTTTAGTTAGGGCTGACATATTGTGACCAAACTTGGTATAAAGGAAGAGTTTATGGAGACCCTTAATGTGATTGCGTTTTGGGCCCCTAAGATCAAGGTCACTGTTTCTAGATATATAAAAAACTATTGGTACTGAATAAATTTAGTTAGGGATGACATCTACTGACCAACTCTCTTATATCGGAAGAGTTTATTGTGACCGTTCATGTATTTGTGTCTTGAGTCCCTAGGGTCAATGTTCAAGGTCACTGTAACTAAAACTATTAAAAAGGTTGGTACTGAATTACTTAAGGTGACATTTTGCGACCAAATTTGGTATAAATGAGGAGTTAATGCATGCCTTTCATAGGATTGCGTTTAAGGTCCCTAGGGTCAATGTCACTGTTACTGAAAATAGAAAAACGGTTTGTCTTGAAAAAATTTTTTAGTTAAGGTTGACATATTGTGATTAAATTTGGTACACATGAAGAGTTTATGAATCATGGGATTGCGTTTGAGGCCCTATGGTCAATATCAAGGACACTATTACTATAAAATGAAAAAAAAAAAACAGTTGAAACTGAATAACTTGTGTTAGGGTGTCATACTGTGACCAAACTTGGTATGTAGGAAGAGTTTATCCGTCTTGGGATGTCAGTAGGGACCACTAGTGTCAAAATCAATGTCACTGTTACTAAAAATGAAAAAAACAACATGTAAAACTGAACCTAACAACGAAGGCAAAAGCTCTCCTGTCAATCATATAAAACCGGGCTTTATCGCATTGCGTCGTTTATTGTTACTCTTTTAAAAGCGTATTTTCACAAAACTTTTGCCTACACTTCAAAGAAAACTAATATATAACTTTAGAGCAAAAATGTACTTGAATGATTGCTAAAAAATATGAGTTAAACTCCGTTACAGTTGTTGCCATAGAATAGTTATTCCTTTGAGTCATACACGGTGTTTTTAATCAACTATGAGAGAATGCGCTTTTAAAATGAGTAAAAATATATACCATAACTTTTGACTTTTAGAATTTTGACATATGTTTTTTTTCACTGTTTTTTTTTGTGATATATGTGCCAGGCCACATAAAAACAAAAATACAATGTTGGCTCATAAACATAAAATCCTATCAGTTAAACTTGTTGGGTCAAACATAACAACATTTATTTAAAACGTATTACATATTGTACGCGTAAAAGGATTTGAAATATATGAAATAATATAGTAAATGTAATGGGGCCAGCTTAATTGGTACTTGTTTGGAATCGACAGCATCTTAAATTCTATTTTAGAGAACAGATTCAAATAGAACAGATAGAGTCTGAGGCCGAACTAAACCTTATCAAGGAGCGTGAGTCGGATCTCAAACAACTAGAGGTAGGTGCAAATAATCGATAAATGAGAGAAATCAAAGCGCTTGAAGCAAGTAAGGATGGGGCATTTATAATAATATCATTATCATGGTCATTGGAAAGAATTAGATTAACACTTCGATTATAATACATTTGATGCTTGAACTGGGTTATTTTAGATTAATATAGACATTTATTATGCAAGTAAGCATGTGCTGTTATAATAATTTCATCACCATGGTCCGTTGAATGGATTATAATAATATCATTATCATGGTCATTGGAAAGTATTAGATTAACACTTCGATTATAAATCATTTGATGCTTGAACTGGATTATTTAAGATTAATAAAGACATTTATATAGAAAAATGACTTGATGATACAGTTTTATGATGTACTTATGAATTATATTCTAGCTTTTTAGCGTTTAGACCACCAACGATCTTATTATTGGATTGTGTGTTTTTCAGCAAGATATAACGGATATAAACAGCATCTTTAAAGATCTTAGTGAAATGGTTGAAAAGCAGGGCGAGAAAATAGGTAAAAATAGTACAATTTCATAAAAAAATATATTTATTTATCATTCGGATGTTTTTTTTTAAACTTGTACTCTCGCAGATTGACATGCTTTACTTTTTTTTAAGTTTTTGTCTCAGAATCAGCTGATTTTGGGATCAAAACTTTCAATTCAGTCATATAGGATAACACACTAAAGAACAGATCTCAATTGTTTGGAAAATTGCCAAAACGTTCATTTTTTCCTAAACTGTTAGTTACGCTTTTAACTATAAAACTATGATCTGATTTTTTGTCAGCAATCTTGCATCACTGGTTTTCAAACTACATTTACGCAAAAATTGACTTATTACAAGACAAAAAAAATCTCATGATCACATGTTTATGTATTTTACATTCTTTTTTAGATAAAATACAAAATGTTATACGTAGTTTGTACAGTGTGTTAGAGTTTAGGTAGAATGTGACATACATAATGAATGGTTAATATAAAATGAAATCTGTTATAAACAGCTCTTGGCAATTGGTTTTGCATAATAAATATGTCATAAACTAGCATATAGTTATATTTCACTTTGCATTTTCTGTGCGTTATTTCAATTAATAAAATGAATAAATGTTATTTTTCGCCATATTTTACAATATTCGGCCACATGTGGATATGACCTTTTAGTTAAAAATGTTCTTTTCTGTTCTGTTTATCATGAATTGTAAGAGAGTCTATGAACCATTACCGGTATGTGTACCAGGGGCGAATCCAGGATTTGACGTTATTGGGGGCGTAACCTTTTGATTTGCGCCCCTCCTCCAGAACCTAAATTTATGTGGTTGAAGTTTTGGCAGAGTGGATAAGAGGTCATCCTCCAATAAAATTTTAACAATTCAAGTCCGAAATGGTGCCCCACCGCTAGTGTGTACTTATACGGTATATCATTGTTTGAATATTTACCAGATATTTCAACAACTATTTGATGTTTTATTGTTGGTTTATGGGACTCTTCTTAATAAGCTCTACCTGGCAGTATTAGTGTATATTGTGTATACTGTTGGTGTTGGGTTTTTTCAGATATAAGTGAAAAAAAAGTCGAAAAGGCAGTGGTAGATGTCGAGGTCGGCGTAAAAGAACTAGAAATTGCTAAAGAAAATGTGGTTTGTATATGTATACATGTTTATTCAATACTTAAAGTTATGTAAGTCAATAATTCGTAAATTAAATTATTGATTAAACATATAATTCAATGAATAAATGTACGAACGAATGAACAAATTAATTAATTAACGAAAGGAAGGATGGATGTATGGTTGGATGGATGGATGGATGAACAAAGTGAGTGAGCGAGCGAGCGAGCGAGCGAGCGACCGAACGACCGAACGAACGAACGGACGAACGAACCAACAAACCAACCAACCAACCAACCAACGAACCAACCAACGAACGGACGAACGAAAACAACTAAATAAATAAATAATGAAACTGATGGTTTCCCTTTTCATATTTTCGTCATGGTTATTCATAACTATCTTTTTTCGTTTTTTCAGACACCCTCAAGAAGAAAGAAAATAGCGCTGATTGTAATAGTAGTAGTGTTGTTGGTGGTCGTCGTTACAATTATTGTTATTGTTGCCGCATAAAATGATCTCCCCCTCTGTCCACACAACTTTGACAATTGACAATTGCTCATATATAAAAGATGGACATTCGGTACAGCATTAACATTAAGACATTTACAGTTTAAAGAAAGTTACAAATGAAATTAATGTAACCAGCGTTTCAGTTTCCTATTCCGGAAGCCGGCTTGCTTGATGCAATAAACTTTTTGTAATTTAATCACGTCACTTCTTCTCTCCAGTGCATTCGCTGGGAAGGTATTCAACACAGCTTATATTAAAAATAAAAATTGTATATACGTTATATGTAATCATTTTATAAGTGCCAAGGCCCCAAAAAGAAGTTCAAAAACAAAACTGTGTCGGCTAATATAAGAAGAGTGTCAGGGCCCGCGGTATGAGTTCAAAAGTAAGACTGCGTCGGCTAATATAAGAAGTGTGTCAGTGCCCACAGTATCAGTACAAAAATTAGACTGTGTCGGCTAATGTAAGAAGTGTGTCAGTGCCCGCAGTATCAGTTCAAAACTTACACTGTGTCGGCTAATATAAGAAGTGTGTCAGGGCCCGCATTATCAGTTCAAAAGTTTACCTGTGTCGGCTAATATAAGAATTGTGTCAGGGCGCGCAGTATCAATTCAAAAGTTAGACTGTGTCGGCTAATATAAGAAGTGTGTCAGCGCCCGCAGTATCAGTTCAAAAGTTAGACTGTGTCGGCTAATATAAGAAGTGTGTCAGTGCCCGCAGTATCAGTTCAAAAGTTAGAATGTGTCGGCATATATAAGAAGTGTGTCAGGGCCGCCAGTATCAGTTCAAAAGTTAAACTGTGTCGGCTAATATAAGAAGTGTGTCAGGGCCCGCGGTATCAGTTCAAAAGTAAGACTGCGTCGGCTAATATAAGAAGTGTGTCAGTGCCCGCAGTATCAGTTCAAAAGTTAGACTGTGTCGGCTAATATAAGAAGTGTGTCAGTGCCTGCAGTATCAGTTCAAAAGTAAGACTGCGTCGGCTAATAAAAGAAGTGTTTCAGGGCCCGAAGTATCACTTCAAAAGTAATACTCTGTCGGCTAATATAAGAAGTGTGTCAGGGCCCACATTATCAATTCAAAAGTAACACTGTGTCGGCTTATATAATAAGTGTGTCAGGGCCAGCGGTATCAGTTCAGAATTTAAACTGTGTCGGCTAATATATGAAGTGTGTCAGGGCCCGCAGTATCAGTTCAAAGTAAGACTGTGTCGGGTAATAAAAGAAGTGTTTCAGGGCGCGCAGTACCAAATCAAAAGTTAAACTGCGTGCTTATATAAGAAGTGTGTCAGGGCCCACAGAATCAGCTCAAAAGTTAAACTGTGTCGGCTAATATAAGAAGTGTGTCAGGGCCCACAGTATCAATTCAAAAGTTAGACTGTGTCAGCTAATATAAAAACTGTGTCAGGGCGCGAAGCATTAATTCACAAGTTAAACTGTGTCGGCTAATATAAGAAGTGTGTTAGGGCAAAAGTATCAATTCATAAGTTAGACTGTGTTGGCTATTATAAGAAGTGTGTCAGGGCGCGCAGTATCAGTTCAAAAGTTAGACTGTGTCGGCTAATATAAGAAGTGTGTCAGTGCCCGCAGTATCAGTTCAAAAGTTAGAATGTGTCGGCATATATAAGAAGTGTGTCAGGGCCGCCAGTATCAGTTCAAAAGTTAAACTGTGTCGGCTAATATAAGAAGTGTGTCAGGGCCCGCGGTATCAGTTCAAAAGTAAGACTGCGTCGGCTAATATAAGAAGTGTGTCAGTGCCCGCAGTATCAGTTCAAAAGTTAGACTGTGTCGGCTAATATAAGAAGTGTGTCAGTGCCTGCAGTATCAGTTCAAAAGTAAGACTGCGTCGGCTAATAAAAGAAGTGTTTCAGGGCCCGAAGTATCACTTCAAAAGTAATACTCTGTCGGCTAATATAAGAAGTGTGTCAGGGCCCACATTATCAATTCAAAAGTAACACTGTGTCGGCTTATATAATAAGTGTGTCAGGGCCAGCGGTATCAGTTCAGAATTTAAACTGTGTCGGCTAATATATGAAGTGTGTCAGGGCCCGCAGTATCAGTTCAAAGTAAGACTGTGTCGGGTAATAAAGAAGTGTTTCAGGGCGCGCAGTACCAAATCAAAAGTTAAACTGCGTGCTTATATAAGAAGTGTGTCAGGGCCCACAGAATCAGCTCAAAAGTTAAACTGTGTCGGCTAATATAAGAAGTGTGTCAGGGCCCACAGTATCAATTCAAAAGTTAGACTGTGTCAGCTAATATAAAAACTGTGTCAGGGCGCGAAGCATTAATTCACAAGTTAAACTGTGTCGGCTAATATAAGAAATGTGTTAGGGCAAAAGTATCAATTCATAAGTTAGACTGTGTTGGCTATTATAAGAAGTGTGTCAGGGCGCGCAGTATCAGTTCGAAAGTTAGACTATGTCGGCTCATATAAGAAGTGTGTCAGGGCCCACAGTACCAATTCATTACAAAACTGTGTCGGTTAATAAAGTGTCAGGGCCCGCAGTATCAGTTCATAACCAAAACTGTGTTGGATATTAATAAATTGCCGGGAACAATTGATCCTTGACCCTTAAACATCTCACACTCTTCGGTGCCGTACACATAAGAAGTGTGTCAGGGCCCACAGTATCAGTTCATACCAAAATTGTGTCGGTTAATAAAATGTCAGGGCCCGAAGTTTCAGTTCATAACAAATTGTGTCGTTTAATAAATTGCCGGGAACAATTGATCCTTGACCCTTAAATATCTCACACTCTTCGGTGCCGTAGCAAGAGGCACATTTAAACCGAGGCAGTCTAAAGGGGTCCGGGAGCAAGCTCCCTCCTATTTGGGACTTCTCGTAGTTTGACGACACTTCGGCACTGTTAAACCACCGTAAAATTCGTTTTTTGGCACTTTATATACATTTTCAGTTTTAATGAGGGAGCGAGCGTTAAGAAAAGCATTCATATATTGGTATTAGGACCCAGGGACGAGCTCGACGGAAAAAATAGGGGTTTAGTGATAAAGTAAGCAATCACTGATTCAAGATACACCATATAACATTTAATTTCTATTGGAATGTTTTTATGATCAAATAACAAAGCCAAACGATTAAGAAAAGCGTCTAACATGGTTGATCGTTTCCATGTTTTGAGTCTTCTGAAAGCGCCAAAAACTGCGTTCGCACGAACAGGAACCCACAGGCAATCTTAAAATTAACTTACAGATTGCATCAATGGTGGGAAAGTCGTTTTCGTCCCACATTTCAAATCCTTCTTTGAGAGACGCAGGAATGTTTCCATCTTAAAACATTGGTTTAAAATTTGCTTTATTTTGCATTATTATCATAGGAAGTTCGTTTGAAAATATTTGATTGATTTTGTATTCAAAGCTTAACGGAAGATGGTCATGATTTCCCGGTAACAAGTATGTCCCCTCTTTCCCGTCTTTCAATTGTTCAGGTGAAGTAAAGTACTGTATTACGTGGTCCAAAAAGAATAGAAGTGATTAAGCTTATAATGGTTCATCACTGATGTATTTACACCGTCATTATCCCTTTGATTTTGTCTGGTTTCCCTGGCAATATATTTATTTTTTATAGCTATTATAACTGACATGTCATAAATATATATAAAATTGTCTTATAAATGCAATTACCCAGCAAACATGACCATATCGGGCCGATGTCGGCTGAATATCGGCATATCGGCCAGTGTTTGCCGATATCGGCCCGACATCGGCCCGATATGGGCATATTGACTGAAACATTGTATGCGTAATAATACTATCTGATTTAAATTTGAATGTTTAAACATAATTACATAAGCAATACCTTTTTTTTTTCATGGAAAAAAACCTTTTAATAAATATGTCAATATCGAGCCGACATTTGGCCGATGTATACGTGGTATTGCTTCAAGGGAGAGCAATGCATATGTTGCAACTTTCACTAGCAGTTCATTCCCCTGGCGATTAATAAATATTTAAATTCAGTATCATTAAGTCATAGAACCAATTTAAGTTTATATTGTTATTTTTTTAATTAATTATGTAATTAAAAGATTCAGTCCATGTTTATTTGATTTTTATCTACGAAATTATTTAGTTTTATATTCACTGCGGTATTTGTGCCATTTCAAAGAGATGATGAAAGTCAAATCATATTTTTAGTTTAATCAATGGTAAGTACTATTTGAATCGTTGAGCGCATGGATATAAGGAATTATTATAGTACTATTCTGTTAATCTATAGTTTTATTCTCGAAAGTTATAAATACTTTTATTTCGAGTAAATATGTTGAAAAGGAATTCGTGTAATATATTTTCGTGACTAGTTCTCTTTGTTGTTTTATGAGTTTGATTAAAATCAACATTTAGGTAGCATGTGCACACAAAATCAAAGTATTACGTTAATGATTTGGTTGGGTTTGAACGATTAATGTATCCGCTTCCATTTTAGACAAACTTAAAATGAACATTTTGTTATCAATTATGAATCATAATTGACATATTTTAATTTACAGTATCGTATATTGTGGAAAGATCGAAGTTGTAGAGAGCGGACAACTGCAAATTGAGACTCTGAAAATGAGGAATAAAGGCCAGCATAGGGGAGGTATGTCTTTACGTCTCAATGTAACCATTTATACTGAACTTATTCATACTATGTTAGTTACAATCAGTCTGTCATGGTGTGCATTTATATAATGTTTGTGATACATCTGCTAATGAATTAAGATCGAAGGTATTGATAAAAAGCAGGTCATTTAGGCTATTTCACACTTAAGTACTGTATTACGTGGTCCAAAAGGTTGACAATGCTAACCTTTAAATTTACATAAAGGGGAGAAATGATCAGGATAACCGATTAATGCATTTGTTACTGTAACAAAATGTGATGCATTTTCAGAGGAAGAGTGTTTTAATCAGATGATGATGAATAAATGTCAGTGACAACACCACCAAGGCATTTGAAGGTGACAGTGACAATTTCAGAACTGTTCTGCAAGCATCACAACAGTTACTACAAGATCCCCAAACAGTTGCACCATCTCTACAGGTATATACCGTTTTTAACCTTTGTTTACAAGCATAGTTCAAGTATATAATCCCCCAGAAATATGCGAAGGGATGTAGTCAAATTTAATACAAACAACGGGAAAAATAATTCACATTTAACAAAAACCTAATTAAAAATTAAGAATACAAAATTCCTTAAAAATGCATTTTGTAAATACCCGTATCATGAAAAAACTTATTATTTCTACCTATGTATTAATAGAACATGCACTTATTCCAGAGGCTGTCGTGAAATTCCGTCGTTTCTCACTGGACAGGTACGAGAGACATATGCCGCCTGGATAGGGAGAGCATCGGACAGAGATGGTGGAAGGGAAATTAGGAGGGAAATGAGGCAGGCACAGATGTCTGAGTGCATCCTTGAAACTCCGGGATGAAAAATACAAAACAATATTATGTTAAAAACCCTTAGTGTTTAATACAGGAGCTTTACCTTAAGTATTGTTCAATGAAATAACTCCTATTTCAGGTCTTATTTTGTTTGTTTATTTTTACAGTGACAGTATATGTGTATTATGGCATATCTATGTATTGTAACTTGTACATTTTGATAATACTGTTCTGGAGTATTATCCACATTCTGTGATAACTTTTTTGTTTAAATGTTTTAAGCATTGATAATAATAAAATAAATGTAAGATCATATGGCTTATTTTCTTGTGTAGGAAGTTTTAAGTATATGATGTGCTTGTAGGTTTACGGTAGATTTTCTCTGCATTATTATTTTTTCTCTCTGAAGACTAACCAAGACAACATCTTGTGTTTAACTAGCATGTTCTGTTGTCAATGAGCATAACAGTCCAGCTGTATGAGAATAGGGACGAATCAAAGCACTGAAAGTGCTGAGGGACGGGGCCTCTGGTGTATGTGCAGAAAAATATACAGGGAGAGCTGACTGGTTTTAAAATCGTGTCGTTGTTATCATCAATTGACAGTTTGGTTACTTCAAGAGCCTACTTTCGTCATGCATGACTATTTTTTATGAATGCATGTTAAGCAAGCAATCACTTCGTACGAAGTTGAATGCGAAGATTTCTGCGACCGTTTTATTAACGCTTTCGTACGTAATTACTCTTCAAAATGGGTAAGGATCGGACGAAAATGTAAACAAACCGTAGATGTGAGTATACTAAAAAAATCGCAAATAGTGATTTGATCTGCTTCGCTTTTCGAATAATCAAAATAGACATTTACTATTTATTTTGATAAATACAGTGGGTGGTAACGTTTTGTCGACTACGGTTGCTACGGCATGGTTTGACCCGTTTAAACAGCTGTTTCCTGTGTCACATTGCAATGTTTTCAGGTTATGACACATTTCGATACCAACTATATTCATTTCTTATCGCTTGTATTGTGTATAATAATTGTTATGGCGTTAACGTGTTAAATAATCACATCCCAAAAGGTAAATGTACTATTACGTTCGTTAATTCTTTGTTCTATTCGATTGAAAACCCCGGAAGTACAAATTTAAGAAAGAGTTTAGTTAGCGAATATTATTTGAACTGTTTCCTTAAGGTATGTAAGTTTACACACTCAAATATGTTCTAATATACAATTTTATATACTAACCAGTATACAAATGATATTTGTCATTACAAATAGGTAGGTCTACCTATTGTCAATTACAGTATCCTCTTTGTTTGTTATTGATATGATTAATTAAGTTTTTCATTGCAAGCAATCTTTTGAAAGAAAAGCTCAGTCATCTGAGATGCAGTGTTGCAGCACGGAAAAGCATTGGGTATGACTGTATATCTCAGCGTATGATTAAACCAACTATTGCAAAAACTATGCAAACAGTAATCGGGGAGTAGGATTATTATTATATTTTTTAGTGTTATTAGACCCAGTCTTTCAAAAACAGACGCAATTGCCATTATAACATAGTATAAAATAAAAAAAAACTTGCTACTGCTTCTTGCAAACTGCCGATATTTTACCAATATATGTAATCTTAATACAAAATATCACTGTCAAGGCAGGCATTTCATTTGAATATGAGAAATGGCTTTTAAAAAACAAATTTGTACTGTAATGTTTTTTTTTATCTCTTAAGATAAATGTGTACTTTTACAAGAAATATTATCAAGAATTGTATTTGAAAAAAATGTTAGACCATTTCTTTTTTTATTTTACTAACAACTTTCACGTTTTATGGATAATAGTAAAGATTATGTATCTTCTATTTTACAGGTGCCCATCATAGTGTTTCTCTTTGCCTGCAATCAGGATACATCAACTGACCTTTGAACTGTGTTTTCCAACTTGGGATTCAAACACATGCCCTCTTGGGTAGGAGAAAGTCAGACAAACACCTGTGGCTATATCACTATACTTCTTCAAGACTTGCTCTATGAGTGATCATGATGTGAAATCAAACAAAATGCAGTCATCTTTTTGTTATATTAAATAAGTTATGAACAAATAAAATATTTCAAACATTTAATTAATTCTTTATTTTGAAAAACAGTATGAATAAACATACATGTATACCAATAGACAAACAAATAATTGGCAAAGAATGGGCACAAAAATATAAGAATATTGAAGTTGGAGATTTATTGTTAATATTGATTTTAATGTGACAGAAAATGCCCCAATTTGCCAAAAAGCATTGAATATCAATTGACAATGCTTGGATTTACAAAATTCTGCCCAAATGAGTATAGATCTGTGAGTTGCTGTTTGGTATTTGTTCATAAAAGTCATGATATATAAATCAAAGTTTAAAAAAAAATGTTACAAACAGTGGAGAATCTGATGTTATGTTAAAATGATATACTTGTATAAGCTATTTAAACTGTATATGAGCAGATTCTTATTAAAATATGAGCTTTAAGTATTACTTTATTCCAAAATGGTGACCTAGAAGGTTTAGTTCCTTGTATTGGTCAATGTTATATTGTTCACTTAACAGTTTGAGGTAAATACAAGATATAATACAGTCAAGTTCAGAAACTGCTCAACAGTTATAATAATAAACCCTTCCTCTCAATATGATGTACATTTGTGGGAAGTAATATCAAATCCTTCAAAAAGTTAAAGAGACATGGAGCAGACACAATTTGTTACAGACGGACAGACAGACAACTAGAGCTAAAAGAATTAGTCTATTTCAGGAGGAGACATACTTAGCCAAATCGTTCTTGAGAAAAAGTCATTAAAAATAACTTATAAAAAGTACAATAAACAGGCAGTCATAAAAGTTAACATGAACACTAACTTAGGCTTAGATGAGCTGGATGAAAAATGTCTTAAACAAAATAATTGAGAAGTTGCCCAAAATGTTACAGCTACATGTAAGAAATGAGCTAAGTATCAACAAGAGATGTTTGTCAAACATTATGCCCCCACCTGAGCGCCATGTTGTCAGGATTATATGAACAATTGAATGAAATAAGCATGGACCGAAATGACAGCTGATTAGTCACTGACATTGGATGCCGTTGAGGCAGTTTTAAGATTATGACCATTCAAAGTGTGAGGATAGAGTGTGTTATGACCTTTGACTCTATGACCTCAAAATCCATATGAGTCATCAGCTGGTCTACAAAAATTTAAATGTCAAGTTTGAGGGACATGGGTTCAGGCATTGACATGTTATCACAAAGATAAGCTTTTTTCAATCAATGTCACTGTGACCTTGACGTTTGACCCAATGACCCCTAAAATGAAAGGGACTCATCTACAGGCCAGACACACCTCCAAGTCAGGTTTGAGGGCCATGGGTACAGGCATTGTCAAGTTATCACTCGAAACATTTTCGCATTCAAGGTCACTGTGAACTTGACCTTTGACCCAATGACTCATAAAATCAATAAGCGTCATCTCCTTGTCAGGACCAACTTCCATGTCAAGTTTGATGATCATAGGTTCAGGCATTGTTGAGATATCCCTGAGAGAGGATTTGTTATCTTTTTTGCATTAAAGGTTATTGTGACCTTGACCTTGGCTTGATGACCCTCAAAGTCAAAAGGGGTCATCTACTGGTCAGGCCCAACCTTTATGTCAAGTTTGATGACCATTCAGACTGAATGGCATGATTGGTCCAGGAATTGTCGAGTTTGCTTTCAAGATCACGTTGACCTTGACCTTTGACCCCAAAATCAATAGGGGTCATCTACTGGTAAGGCCCAACCTCCGAGTCAAGTTTGAGGGCCATGGGGGCAGGCATTGTTGATTAATCACTTGGACAACCTTTTACCATTCAAGGTCACTGTGACCTTGATCTTTGGCTCGATGATCCCCAAAACCAATAGAGGTCATCTACTGGTGAGGCTTAACTTCCATATAAAGTTTGATGACGAGATGACGAAAGGTCTAGTCATTGTTGAGTTATCATTCGGACAAGCTTTAAAATTAATTTACCATTCAAGGTCACTTTGACCTTGACCTTTGACCCGATGAGCCCTAAAATCATCTACTGGTCAGGCCCAGCCTTCATGTCAAGTTTGATGACCATACGTCCAGGAATTGTTGAGTTATCACTCGGACAAGCTTTGGTTTACAGACGGTAGACGGTACCGACTATATTTTAAATTTACACCTCTTAACAGTCACAGAATATTTCACCGAGCCACTTGTAAAATACGTATAATAAAACACCAGTTGTTTTCTCATTTAAATAAAGGGCACAACTCAAAATCACTTAAAGCCGGATTTATAGACCTAATAATTAGGACCTATACATCATATACAAATATAATACAATAAAATTAGTGTATTGTCTCTGACATGACAGACGGCTATAATGATACCTTGAATTTGGTTCTTTGACAACAGACTTATCTGCTAGAAATCATTAAAAACCCTTTTTATTTCATTTGTTTTCTTTAAGGCTGCACTCTTACAGATTAACAGTTTTAATAATATTTTATCTTTTGTCCAGGAAATGTAATTTACTTAGTTTGAGTTTACGAATTAGAAGTAAATTAATTTCCTTAGTTAAATGAAATGAACGCTGGGTGGCGTTGTAAGTTAGCACGAGGAAAACGAGGTATTGGTCAGTGAATTGGTCATTCAGTTTCGGACAGTCAAACGGACAAGACTTAACTTTTCTTTGTTAATTTTTGAAAACCGGTTTTGATTACACTGTGGGCGACCACGTGGTAGATTATGACTTCGGAGTCCATTCTAAGTACTGAGGATACGAGTTGTGGAGATTCGAACCCTATCCAGTTGCAATTAAGTACTATTTTAGCGGAGTTAAGCAGCTTGAAACAAGAAGTACATGGTAACAGTTATTCAGTGTCATCAGAAGTGAAAAAGTTAAAAACTGAGCAAGACATAAAGTGGCGTTTTGAAGGAAATAAAGTTCAGTTTAACTTTAACAATGAATTGTTGGATGCTGTAAAACAAGCAACTTGGGCGTTAGAACATGGAAAGAGGGAATATTGTATTGAACAATTAAGCGAGTTTTCGGACAAATTGCAAAAGAGGAATAAGTTAATTAGGATTGCTGATAGTTCCGAGGGCGGATGGGAGACGGTACGACAGTACGAGTCGAATCCGGTAGCGAGTGATAGTGAAGATGAGACCAAGATTCACCGAGCTGAGAGCAGAGCTCTCAAGAAGAAACGCTCTTCAAGGGGTAAGAGGCGTGATTTTGCTAACACTCGTCAGCCTGTGCAGTCGCCCTTTCTTACGGGAGGTGGGCGAGGTCGTTTTCGTCCATACGGGTCCTTCAGCAACGCTTCCGGTTACGGTCCAGGATCCACTTCCATTTTCGGCTACAACGCAGTCCCAGGCTTCGGCAGACCACCCGCGCCCGGCCCATGCTTCGCTTGTGGAGAGACAACCCACTTCCGGCGGAACTGCCCCCACGTTCGGGCAGGTGCCCAAGGCGACCAGCCTTCCGGTTCCAGAAAACGAGAATTGTGATGTGACATTAAAAGATGAGTATGACTATAAACGCTTTACTCATGATTTTTACGAGTATGAACAGGGTCAGAAACATATGATTGTTAAGGGCAGATTAAAAGATCACTTAGAATTTTGGCAAAGCATAGGTACTAATGATTATATATTAGACATTATTAAAAACGGTTACATGATACCTTTGTATTCGGAGACAGAACAAATTTTCTGTAAAAACAATAAGTCTGCTATTTTAGAGCCAGAATTTGTTACTGAGGCCATAGAAGATTTATTAGATAGATAGAGAAATGTAGTAACCCCCCATATGTGGTTAATCCTTTAACTATTTCAGTTCAGAGTTCTGGTAAAAAACGTTTGATGTTAGATCTAAGAGAGGTTAACAAACATTTATGGAAACAATCTGTTAAATATGAAGATATTAACACTGCATTGGCTTTAATTCAAAAAGGATGTTTCATGATAAAATTTGATCTTACTAGTGCTTATCATTTTGTACAGATTTACGAGCCTCATACAAAGTTTTTAGGGTTTTCATGGAATGACAAGGGAGGTAATCCTGTATATTATAGATTCGTAGTAATGCCATTTGGATTATCGTCAGCTTGTTATTTATGGACCAAGTTATGCCGCCCATTGATTAAGAAATGGCGTGGTGAAGGTTTGCTTGTTACCATGTTTCTAGATGATGGCCTAGGTTGTTCGAGCACATATGAAAGTGCGTTGAGATTGAGTAGTCATATTAAGTCTGATTTATTGAGATCTGGTTTTATTCCTAACGCAAAAAAAATAAATGTATTTGGACCCCAGTTCAAAATATGGAATTTTTGGGCTGTGATCTTGATACTTTAGAAGGTACCATTTCTGTACCAAAACGTAGATTGAGCAAAGCAAATTCAGCTATCAAAGAGCTAATTGTTTCTGCAAACAAAAAGGTTCGTGTTTCTGTGAGGAAAGTTACCAGTACAGTAGGACAGTTGATTTCAATGACAGTAGTTATTGGTAATATTTCTCAAATTATGACTAGGTATTTGAGTGCAGATATTTTGAATGCTAGTCATTGGAATTCGTACATTTTTGTGAGTGATGAAAGCCAGCAACAGTTGTTGTTTTGGCAACAAAATTTAGTGTTAGTACATAACAAAATGTTTGAGCAGTCAAAAACATGTACAAAGGTGGTATATTCAGATGCTAGTGACATTGGTTACGGAGAGTATGAAGTAAATACTGTAAATGGTGTTTCTCAAGGTGTTTGGTCACAGGAAGAGAGCATAAAATCGTCTACGTGGAGAGAGTTAGTCGCAGTGTACAGAGTACTGTTGTCTTTGGTACATTTCGTAAGACACCAAAAGGTTAAATGGTATACAGATAATCAAGGTGTCAGATCAATTGCTGTCAAGGGTTCTATGAAAAGGGAATTGCAAGATGTTGCGTATAGTATTTTCCAGTGTTGTATGGTTAACTCTATTTCACTTGAAATGGAGTGGGTTCCAAGGTCGGCAAATGAAAAAGCTGATTATTTGTCGAGGTTATCAGAGTTTGATGATTGGGGAATATCTGATGTCGTTTTGCAAATGATTTTTGAGAGATTTGGTCAATTACAGGTAGATTGGTTTGCATCATATTATAATGCAAAGTTACCGAAATTTTATTCCCGATTTTGGAATCCAAATTGTTCAGGTATAGATGCATTCGCAGAAAACTGGAATGGTCATATAGGATTGTTTGTGCCTCCAATTGCTGTCATTCACAGAGTCATCATGAAAATGGCTAACGATAAAGCGAGAGGTATTTTAGTGTGTCCGTGTTGGAAATCGTCTTTGTTTTGGACATTTTTGTGTAAAAACGGTGTATTTATCGATGAAGTTGTCGATTGGTTTGATTTACCGATCGAGAAGCATTATTATGTAAAATGCAAAAATGGAAAGGGGATGTTCGGAAATACTGATTTGAAATTTAGAATGCTGGCACTACAGTTTGATTTCAGGAAGGGGAATTAACTGTGATTTTGTAAATATGTAGTATAACAGTGAATAACCTACCCTGGTTGGGTAAATAAACGAGTTTTGTAATATTGCAGCTTTGCTGAGAGGCGGTATCGCCGAAACAATAACATTTGTCATTGCGGTATCGCATAGATGACTTAGCAGAATTGCTTTTTATTGCTTGTTTAATTGTATGATTAAGAAATTGCCACAATGCATAAAAATAATGCGCATGCCGATGATTGTTTGTGAGATTATTACAATGCTTATAAGAAGAGGACGATTGTCTTTGTTCATGTTACGTTGTAACTAGGCAAGTTCCATTTAAAGAAACAAGACAAATGCTTATTTTGATTTTTGTTTTATACATTTATTTTTCCAGGTTCATGAGGAAGATATTAATAGCCTACCTGATGTCCTGGCGGATAGAGTGAACCTGCTCCCAGACCTGCTACGCCAGTCACGCGCACACAGTACGGACACAAAATACCATGGTGCTTTCATGCGTTTTCATAAATGGGCGTTGTGTAACGGGTTGGGGAGTAGGGACATTTTACCTGCTAGGAGTCTTGCAGTTGCTATTTATTTAGCATCTTTAATTCAAACCGCAAACACACCTAGTCCTGTGATTGCTGCTTTTTACGCAATAAAATGGTTTCATGACATAATGGGTTTAGAATCTCCTACAAATTCTAAACTAGTAGTAAACATTTTGGAGTCTGCAAAACGCTTATTATCTAAGCCTAAAAAGAAGAAAGAACCGATAGATATTAATATTTTAAATGGTATATACGACAGATTGTATACACAAGAAAACATTAAAAGCCAGCGTATTATTTGCGCTTTTTTGGTAGCTTTCGCAGGTTTTTTGAGAAGTTATTAAGCATTCATGTGTGTGATATTGTATTTCAATGTTCATATATGGCTATATTTATGGAGGGGAGCAAGACTGATAGATATCGTGATGGTGCTTGGGTAATGATTGCCAAAACAAATACAAAGTTGTGTCCAGTCGAGAATGTTAGAAAGTTAATATTTTGGAGCAAATTGTCAGATAACGATTATTTGTTTTGCAATATATGTTTAACGAAAGACGGTTACAGAACTAGAAGTGCAAATAAGAAAATGTCTTACACCAATCTTAGAGAAGTTTTTCTAGAGGCTTTAAAGCCGCATGTAAACGATGTGAGTAAATACTGCCTTCATTCTTTAAGATCGGGTGGTGCTACTGTTGCCGCAAACAATGGTATTAAAGACAGACTCTTTAAAAGACATGGTCGGTGGGTTAGTGAAAGTGCAAAGGATGGTTATATCAAAGATGATATACATGAACGGTTATCAGTGACTTTGAGTTTGGGACTGTAACGATTGTTGTTTGTTGTAAACTTATGAATGTTTGTTTTAACCATACGTATAGAGTTTATAAGGTCCATCGGATTATTATTTTTCAGTGCCCGCTCTTTTAATTCAGTTGACTGTCCAGATGCTTATTCAAATACAGTATTTGTATTTCTCAAAATGTTGTTCGTTTTTTGTTAGAAAAAACTAGTATCCACCACAAATATAGTGGTCAGTCATAAGTCTTAAGGTGTGTGTGTCAAGGTCATGAGGTCAATGAAATAAGTGAATGGAGTTGTACGTCAGGAATGAGCAAATTTTGTGTAAACATCTGAAAACCAGCGATACAAGAATGCTGACAAAAGATTTTATCACAGTTTTTCAAATTTTTGTCGCAAATTAATGTTTTTGAAAAATGCATAAAACATCAATTTTTGAAAATAAATATGAAAACTTGCAATGTGATTTTTTCAGCAGTCTTATATCACTTGTTGCTATGCATTTTCACATGCAATGTTACATATATACAGTATCCAGTGATGTGGATCATTCCATATATATGCTGCACATCTTTAATATTATAATTATAGAATGTGCATCAAACTATATGCATGATAAGCTTAAAAGTTTGTATTAAATTGAGATTTGGTAAAAAAAATGCTACAAACTGACTGTAAATAAATACATAATGCACGATTTCCATTTGATTCGCTCTTGTGGTGTATTTACTTTTATCTTGCTTATAAATAACACAAGTAAACTGGAAATATGGAAATTTAGTTACCCATCCAGAAACCTGCAGTTCTGTGTAACAATCCGTCCCGCCTAGTTACCAGCATCTTGGATCCATGTCAGGATCTGAAATAAAAAATGAATGATCTATTTATTTATAAACAGGCTGTTTTCTTTCTGAAGCTTAAAATATGGTTGACATTTTTCTTTAAATGCAAGGTGTTTTCTGTTTTAATAAAGCCATTGCTTGAGCTCAAGTAGTCATCAGTCGTGGGGTTCAAGGTCTGAACCTGTCCCACTTTTGCACCCAGGTTTACCGTACTAATATTATACCGTTCATGAGTGTGTCCCAGAACTAACCCACAAAGGTCAGATTGTTTGCAAATTAAGTTATCAGGAACAGTTTGTCGAGCTGGTTGAACAATTCAACTGCAAGCTTTAAGTTATTTTAAGTTCTAAGGGCCTGTGAGCCAAGTTGATAAAACACAAACTTGCAAACAGGGAGTCCCCAGTCCAAGTCCCATTACTAGCTGCAATGTTTTCAGAACGGCAAAAAAAATTGAAAAAAAAATGTAGTTTGGGACAAACAAGTCTCCCAACTGTGACCAATAGAGCTTATGCTTACCTTCTGGCTGCTCTGGATATTTTTAAAAAAAATACTTTTTGACCCATCCCACCCAACTTTTAAATTTATAAGCTTCAATGTTGATTTAGAATTTCTGAACACTATTAGAGACATGATAATCTTGTAAATATAAGTCAAAGCAAGTTATTTAAAAATTATAAAAACTTTGACAGATGAAATGACAGATCAGTGTAAAAACTGTCATAAAATCAGTCTGTTTTAGCTTGTTTGTTTTACTTAAAACACCGTAAAATTCAAATACCATGAGTCTAATGGTTGGATAGTATTTCAGTCTATATTCCAGTGTTCTTATCACAACAAAACTCTTGAAATGCATCGAAATAAGAGCATTTTGTTTTTCAAAACATTTTGACAGTTGCCGCGAGGTTGCGTCCCCTGAAAATTTAGTCAAAACGGTTTCTTAACGATTTGTTAATTTACTCACCGGGTTGCAGATTCCACAGAGTCGTCTTCTGTCTTGAAATTGGCAGTTGGTTTTGTTAAAATACGCCATAATAAATGAAAGATCGCCAATATAGAATATTTCTGTTGTTGTGGCGGCCATTTTTTAGTCTACGAAGTTCGTACGCCACCCTAAGAGCTTTCGTAGATCTACGAAGAAACAGGTGCTTGTTCGTACGAAATTCTTAATAAAACGGCTCAACAGCCTGAGATACATCGTACAAAGTTCGTGAGCAAAACAGACTTCGTACGAAGTTTAATAAAACTGGCCCTTATTCTAGTAAAGCTTGGAGTCCGGATTTATTCTAGCAAGTAATTTGGTTGGTGCCAAAAAAAGGAAAAAGTCCAATGTCATTAAATGTAACGATCAGCTAACGCAGGAAAAAATCAAGATAAAATAAATCATGCATTCTTAAGTAATGTATTTTAATCATATCCTTTGTGCTTTAGAATTATAGGTTTATTGCATAATTATTAATGTTCTTGTAAGCTATTGAATATTACTGGTGTTTCAAGCATTGAAAAACCGCACTCTTTCTTCGAGCGAGACAGGCGGTAAATCGGTTTGTAACTTTTCAGCCGATTGCCCCTACTATGAACGCTGCCCTGAGCGGGCACCGTCCAAAAAGGATCTCGGCATCATGCTGGCTAAATGTCGGCTATTACAAATATGCCGACATCGGCCCGATGTCGAGCCGTGTTGCACATCCGACATTGGCCTGATGTAAATGCCGATGTCGGTCCGATGAAGTGTTCCATATCGGCCCGACATCGGGCCGATATAAAATGTTTGCTGGGTATATACCGCTTTTCATTGACTTCAAATAACTTGCCGCATCATGTTCGTTAAAAGTATCTTTAATGCAATGAATATATGTTTATAACTGACAGGGTTCTAATGGAATCCTTTTTTGATAACAATCTTGTAACCGAGAGAATAGAGAGAGAGTCTGTCCTTTTGTAGTCCACTGAAAATCTATGAAAATATGACATATTTGTTTCCTCCTCAAACTGCGGTGAGTCGGCTCAAAGGTCAGACACTGCGCTTTTATATGGCATGTGTATTTTGCGGAGTTGTGAAAAAAGAAAGTAAGTTGTTGTGTTCATAAAATTGGAAATTGATGGAACCTGAGTTCATGATGAGACAACTATTTGATTTAAACAATACTTTCGTAGAAGCATGACATATTTTACATAAAGATAAAGGTCAGTAATCCGAGGAGCCTAAACGCCAATTACTTGGCTACTCACTGTCGATGCACCATCAAAAACGTTTCCTCGAGAATTGTTCGGTCTATTTCCCATTGTTATTGGCTGCAGCGATGTAAAAACTGCGCAATTTGGTTTGGAAAGTTTTTCATCATAAGTGCTTATTCAGTTCATAAAATAGTTATTATTTCCGTTCTCGCGGTTTTGGACTTTTATCCATCTTCCTCGGAGAAGATTCTCCGTGCTGAAAGATGTATAATAACTTTAATTATATCCATGTGGACATGTCTGTGTTTGCTTATTTAAAGGCCTAATTTAATCCTTCAGTAAGTCCCCCCCCCCAAAAAAAAATAAAAAAATCAACAAACAAACAAAACCAACAAACAAACCAAAAAATGTGTATTGTACACAACCTCTGGGTATTGATCTTAATCTAATTGCCTTATTTGTTTTATCAGATCTCTGATCTGAATATCCTGCTGTGCAGTTTTGGAGGTTTTATTATTGAAATGGACCCTAAATGGTCCTGAGCCAATAAACAAATAAAACAGGAAATTGACCCCTACTGTGACATCAGTGCAATAAGCAGGGGATGCACAGCAGGTGATTGTCAAGTCAAACATTCCTTAAACTACACTTAGCAACCGGAGCTTTTCATTCCATTAAATTTTATTAAATGTTTATATATTTGATACATGTAGCCGGAATTTAAGCATGTATAAAATGGAACATGCAATAATCCGTTGATAAAACATGTGTATATTGTCCAGCCTATTATAAATATAAAATATTTGAAATTAATGTGGAATCAGTTGAATAATACGGAGTGCCATTCTATTCATAGAGCGTGCCCTCAATGCGAAAGCAAAAACGCATTGCTGTAGGATTTGATATATTGTACAGAGTCCCGGCAGTGCTAAATGACAGTTAAGAAGGTGCCTCGGTTTGGCTCAGTGTCTGTTGCTACGGCATTTTTAATAATTAAATGTAACATTGTAGTCGTTTCACGAATTCAGAGGTCGATCTTATTAGTTTTCCTTTTATTAGATATTTTTATTTATTTTATTTATTTGCTCTCTAAATTTTAACCGAGGCAGCTGCCTCGGTGTGCCTCAGTGTGGCTACGGCGCTGCTCTTATCTGTATACGAAGATGTGCATTAATTATTTGGATACATGTATTTGAAAAAGGAAGTATGCAGTGTTTTGTAACTTGAAAAGTCCATACATATTTAACTTCCTATAGATTATCAAAATAATATAAAGGCTGCTAAAATACATTAAATTTTACAGGTAACTTGTTTCGCATTATTACAGGATAACATTGAGAATACAATTTAAGACTTATAGTTCATATTCATCAGTTTTATTTTTGAAGACACGGACCTTCAATCCACGGTTTATAGGTCCGTGTTGAAAATACGGTTTACATCCGTTACGACGTTTGCTATTTGATTAAACTATTTAACACTTGAGCAAATTAATAGACGGTGTACTTTGCTTGTCCTTTATCGAATATCTGTTGCTTTTACTTCCTAGATCAAATTTGAGTCTTGCTAAACAATTATACATGTCGCTTTGGTTTAAATGCCTGGGCCATACAATATAAATGAATTAAAAGATACACAGAAGAAGCGTATCTCTTAAATATCTAAAACACTTTTCAACGATAAGATAGATGTGTTTGATGTTGGTTGGTAACTTTGTTCTTTGTTGTTGTTTTTCAAGTGTATTTAGTGTTCGAAATTATATTTCGTCCAATGCGATGGAAGTGCTTCATTGTGGTTAATCATCAGCCAGTTTTTTTTTATTTGAATCAGGTGAATCTGTTAATTTAAACAGTGGCTAGGTCGGTAGACAAAATATAATCTCAAACACTAAACTGGTTTTAGTGTTGTCAGTATACATTTACCTAAAATTATTAGGATATAGTTACCAAATAAATGGGACGAGTCTCTGCCACTAATAACCTTAACCCATTAAGTTCCTCATCCATATATTTCATTTGCTTGTCCTTAATCGGAAACCACCATTATTTTCTCAATTTTAACAGCTCATACAGGACATTATTTGTTCATCTCTTATCAAAATCTCATAAGGTAGTTCTCAAACAAACTATCAACAAAAAACAATTAGTTGAATTGGTGAAATACAATTAACTTAAGTAGAGTAATTATCTCTAAATATTCAATTATGTTATTATGTAGGGCAAAGGGTGCTGCATTTTAAATATTGTGCACTAATGGACAGTACGTATAGTACTAGTAAGATTTATAATTAGTACAACAGCGGGAACAGTCTTTTCTTAAGTGAGGATTGATATCTGGGTCGTTGGCATCGGTCACCGGAACTGTAACAACATCAGTCAGAAGAAGATGTTGCTGAAACTTGTCTTTTGCTGTCAAATTGCAACAATTCTAGGTAAGTGTAAAATTGTTGTTGTTGTTGTTGTTGTTGTTGATGTTGATGTTGTTGTTGTGTGTGTGTTTGTTTTAATTGTTCATAACTATTTTGTATGAAAATAAAAAATAAACGCCTCAAAATAAGTTAAGACCGCGTAAAGAAACTAATGTTCGTTACAATTCTATATATAGGTACGTGTGTAATTGTTGTTGTTTTCGTGTGTATGTGTGTTGTTTTTTTTCATTGGTTCATAAGTATTTTGTGTGTAAATATAAAATATACTCTTCAAAATAAATTACAGAACGCGTAAAGAAACTAATGATTCTGGATTGGTAACGTGTTCGTTACATTGAAATTCATTAATCATATGTGTACAGCTTGTGTTTCTCAAAGCATTTACAAACGATTGAATAAAACGGAAAATAATATTTAAGTTGAACCCATCGACCAGTCATATATTACAGTAGATTTTAATCTAGGAAAAAACACACACCCGAAACCCGATATTTACATGTGAATATGACTCTCCTGAGTAGCAAAACCCCAAGTAATTACCCAAACCGGAAGCTAAATTTGAATGCTTAAATGAAAACTTGGATGGTGTAATTGCACTGCCAGTGCATATAAATAAATGGATGGTTCGTCGCTCAAATGCCTTTTAGCGATTCGTTACACATGACCCAACGTGTTGAATTTTGGATATGTAAGCTACCAATCGTAAAAACTCTGCCATCTCCGGCAAGCTTCGAGTCAATTCTGTTGGATAACGGCCGAGGTGTTCCGAATGTGCAAAGTACCTCACACTCGAATATGGCTTAACTAGTTTTCAGATACCTTAATGGTAAATGTTGATCCCTAATGACCCCTGTAAATGTTGGTATCATTTGAAAGGTATTCGCTTCCTGTATTCGGAACACCTCGGCCATTTTCCATCGAAAACGATCTCGGATGAATGCCGGTACGTCAGAGGAAGTAGTGCGTAAAATTTAAAAATGAATTGTAGTGTTTTAAAGTGTATTTTGTTTTACTAAGATTAAATTTATTGTTAGTGAAGTAAATTATTACAAAATATAATTAAGATTCTCAGATTAAAGTCATTTAGTTTAACTTCTATATTAAAATTACTACACGATCTACTTACAGCATAGTTAAATGTAAAGATTTCTGGCATTGTAAACCTTCCATAATCATCCGAGGTTGATTCCGATGGATAATGGCCGAGGAGTTGCGATTGTGCTTACTGATTGGCGCTCAAAAGAGCGCGCCTATTATGGAATGGGAATTTATTTTAGTTAGGAGTGGTAGGAGCGGTTTTTAAGTTGATTGACAGTTGGGTTTTACTGTTATTTTATTATGATTGAAAAATGCAAATGGATGGCAATTGCATGGGTGTTAAAAATGCTATTTGTGGTTGAATAGATTGTCTTCAATTTATCTTCAAAACATTATATTTGAAGAACGACAAATAAGTTTAATAACTGTTCCCGTTTCGTTTACGTTTTCCGATTGGTTAACTGCAATATCATGTGCCGGAAATGTAAATATTCGGAGGAGTTCCGAATGAAATGTAAAATGTGTGGACCGGTAATTATGTGAATGGGAATAATTATGTTTTATGTTGTTTTGTTATGTTTACTGCATTAATAAACAATGACGTAAGCTGTTTTCTTTAATTTAATCGATATTGGATTAAATGTTCACCTAACTTTATTTTTTAATGTGTTGAAGGTGACTTAGTAAAATTGTATTAAGATTGCCCCCGAGTTGTTTTATTTTTAGAACACTACACATATCCGGATGTTGCTATTTTTAGAACCAGAAGGTATTTCCCCGCTATTCATAGGTCAATAATGGAATTTCTACATCGTCGATTAATAGTTGGTTTTGTCATGAATATACGTTTAAAATAAGTAAACACTAAAAGTGCACACTGACAGTTGATTACGATAATCTAACAATTTGAGTCATTACAGTAAAACATGGATTATAAGTGAATTATACGCGTAAGAGAAGATTTTCTGTCGAAAAAACTTATGTCAACAATCAGCATGGAATTGGGATATTCCTATCAAAGGGCTATTCATGTATGTATCTTTGAGTAGTTGTGTAAGTTTATGTGTTCAAAAATGTTTGTTTTTTAATTTCTTTGGAATTCTTAAATCATTTTTATTTGCTAAACGTTAAGACAGCGTTTTAATATTTCTAGATGTACTATAAATATACATGTTACATACTTTACATCTACTTATAATGCACCAGTCAATTGTAACCAAAGCCCCACCAGGTCCGAGGAATAGCTGGGACTTTGACTTTCTGTCCAGTCAACCCCGGGTAAAATCCTCGTCCTGCGGGGACGAACTGATGGTCAAATCCTCGCCATATGCCCTGTACCCCAGGGAGCCTAGGTAAGTCATATTCCTAGTCATTCTAAAATGCCGTCCAGGCTTTTTTTACTGATGGTTAGTTCCAGGCTAACCATCAGTAAAAAAAAGCCTGGACGGCATTTTAGAATGACTAGTCATATTCCCTGCTATATCTGGCTCAAAGACAAAACCACCGTATTCACCCGGCACTGCGAGGCCACCTGAAAGTTAAAAACACAGCCCATTTCCCCGGCATATCCCCGGCATATCCCCAGACCTGGAGGGCCGTGGTTACAATTGACTGGTACATTATGTACATGTTACATATTTTTAAATGTACTTATGTACATCATTTATGTATATGATATGAGTATGTAATCTTTTATTTGATTGTTTTATCTTAGACTTAAAAATACCCATTATTTGTTTACAAACTGCATATTTTCAAAATAAACCTGTATTAAAAGATGTACATGGTTTCGGGCTGGAAGCCACAACAGCTTGGACACAAGCGACATTCATTTGCTTGGTGTAGGTCTCGTTGAACGCCATACTGTTGTGAATCATTATCAATTATATGCACAACATCTACACATTTGTGCCTACCAACCCTTACTCTTGGCTAAAACGGATATTAGTGCAGAATGTATAATTAATACATGTGCATTTGTATTTTACGGTTGTAGTTTCTGTTGGTTGATAATCAGAAGTCTAATTTCTTTCAGGCAGGAAAAGGACAATAATATTACTATTATATGAAGAATTCCAGCCTGCATTAAATATTTTGTTGGATCATTGAGACAGATTTGACATCCATGTCTATCCACATCTGATAGAGATGATGTGAGTATTTCATATAAAACATATTTGAGTTGGTGTTTGTTGTTTTATAAACTCACTGTTTTCAATAATCCAGTGGTTGTGGTGGTGGTGATGATGAATTGTATTGATAAATTTACTAATTTTCTTTATATTATATACATGTATGTATCAGCTTATTGTTGTTGTTTTTAAATAATGTTGAGAAATATTTAACTGTTTATATTTTATTTTGTATATGTATGGCAGTATTATTATCTATACAAATTAGTTAGAAAGTACTTTTTTTTTTCTTTTACAGCACTAAACATTCTAGATGGGTAAAGACCTGTTAAATCAGCATTGACTCAGCATTGAGTAATTATCATCTGTTTACACACTACAAGTACAAACGCATGGGAACAAACCAAACTTCAAATGTTGAAGAGTGAAGAATTATTGTGAAAAGTTCTAAATGTTAGAATACCATTGACTAAATAAAACAAATAGACATTGATTACCAACAGAGACTGTTTACATGTTATAATATTAAAAAGACATTAGTTGAGAACTTTCACTCTGACATTTTTTGGAGGGGCATTACCGCCTACTTAGTGTTCTTGTTTCTTTACATATTTTAATTTAAAAGTACATTCATTGTTTTTAAATCTGAATTCTGAGTTAGTATCATAAGTAAAATTCATTTATTTGAATGATTACATTTTATGAATAAGTCCAATTGAGCTTTTTACAAGAAAAAGGTTGATTTTTAAGCATTTTATTAGTTATAAAAATGTATAGTTACATGACATTATGTATATTTTCTTCAAAACTGAACGGTAAACTATCATAAATTGTCTTTTGAATTGTTCATTAGACATCATAGAAAATATTTAAATGATTTCAGCAGGTTGTCTTATTATTAACTATTTTTTATGAATTTATAAAACTGCTATATATTTTCAAACATCGAAATACTGCTCTGTTCCGAAGACTCACAAGATCAATCAAAATGATTTTTTTTCCACGTGTATCAATAATATGTTCGGTTGAACGTAATTTTTCTGTTAACTGAAGTTTATTTTACCAGAAACTGTTGTGTTTATTTCATAATCTCTGATATAAATGTGAAAAAAATCAAATAAAGACAAAATATTTTTAATTAACCGTAAAAAATCTTCAAAATTTGGATAAAAGTCCCATAGTGTACCATGATAATAACTATGTTGACCGTAAAAGCTTTATAAAAGTGTGTATTACTTATACCATAATTCAGTTCTAATAATTATGGCCTTTAAGGATTTGTGTTTTCATAATATAGATTTCCTGTTATATTGAGGTTTGTCAATTTGTGTTGATGTTTTGTTTTATGTACAATTACTACTTCTATTTCCTAACTTTTGTCTCATTTGTCAAATTGAATTGTTACATATTTAAGTGAAAAAAACACACACACTATTTTTAAAGATGCACTCTTACTCCCCAATAAGACTTATGATAATTAATATTATTGTTTTCATTTTTCAAAATGGGTTGATAGATGTCAACAACAATGTTTCTAATGAAGGAGTTCAATTTGCTAATAAGAATGAACTTAAAACATGGTATTTCTGCCTTGTGATACTATAGTAGACCACAGTAAATCTTTTAGCAATCAACAATTGATCATTTAATATTTGTCATGCATTCTGCTATTATAAACAGGGTGACAAGCTTGTTATCAGTAAACAATATTTCAGTAAATGCATTATTTAGTAAGTAGTTATTGTTTTTTCACTCAATTTGATGTGTGTTATATATACAATTATATGTATTGATTTCAAATAAGAATTTCACTTTAAAGATGCTCATTTAAAGATAATGAACAGACACACAAAACTAGACACATTTGATACTAATTATACCAATGATTATTGTTTTATATATAGGTGACCTCTGATTTGTTTTGGAGATATTCATAAATGGGTGTTATTCTTTATTGTCTTCAGTTTCTTGTACATTTAAGGATTTTTATAATTGTTTTTCTGGTATATATTACAATGTAATTTAATGCAAAGGAAAACACACTTTAAACTGGACACATTTGATACTAATGATATAAATGATTATTGTTTACATGTACTCTGATTTGTTATGAAGATATTCATAAAGGGTTGGTCTTCATGTTATTATACATTTTGGACTTGATTTAGTATTGCTTTTCAGGTATATATTCATTTAATGCACAAAGACATTATTTTAAGTGTTCAGTATCACTTTCACACATTGTTTACTTTTTTTTTTTGCATATTTGGCCTATTTATGCTTATATGTGCATTGTTGTATTTCAAAACCTTTGTGAAAAATAGAAACAGTATTATTTCCTTCATACATAGTCTGATACATATTCAGTTTGAATGCGTTATTTTTATCATAATTGAAAAAAATGCCATTGTCCAATAAGACACATGCTGTTTTTGTGTTAATATCAACTAAAACATCCATTTTCTACTCTTCTTTACTATGTAAATGAAGAAATTAACATTAGTATTATTAAACAGCTAACAACAAGGCATGTTATGTTATAAATGCATTTCATCTAGTAAACAATGTTCACTTTTTATATAACAGTTCAATAATTATGTTCTATTTATGTTTGCAACTTTACAGTTCAATAATTATGTTCTATTTATGTTTGCAACTTTTGGACGAAATAATAATGTTTATTAAAGTACTACACAAATTGTTGAATTGTTATTTCATATCACTTCTTCATGATGAATGAGGTAACTTATTCTTCCCTACAAGTTGTCATTCCAACATGGTGACGTTGCCCCCTCCCCCTATATGATACTCCCCCTATATGATTAGAACTGCAGTGTACATGAACAATAACTCTATTTCAGCGTATTGCAAGAGTTATTCCCTTTGTATCTTTTTCTGTCCAGAGCATAACTAGAAAACTACTTTTTTTGGAATTTCATTAAACATCATTCAATGGTATTTAGCACAACGAGAGGAAGTGCAGTGCACAATGACTATAGCTGTTTTTAAGCTAATTACATAATTATTGCCCTTTGCCGCTTTTTCTTGACCAGAGCATTACTTTTAAAACTACTTATGGTATTGAAATAAAACTTGGTATATGGGTATGTGGCAATGACAAAAAGTACAGTGCACAAGCACCCTAATTCTGTCGTTTTCATTAATGTACCCCACCCCTAATGAAATGTTAAACTTGAAAATCTTCAATTTCAATGTTTTTGCCTATGTTGTCATGCAGATAACTACAAACATTTTGAGAATTTCATAGATGCGGTTCAATACACCATAATATGCTTGTTGGCCTTGACATTCCTTGTTTTTCAACATATAACAAGTGCATAAACTATTAAACGGCGCCCTTTGATGCTTTGCATCAATGGTCTTTCTTGTTTCTAATATATAAGATAAATTACCGAAAGTGTATAATACATAAAGGTACTACAGTTTGTATACACGCTCTTTAGTTCAACTGCAATCGGGCGTAAAATCAGGCCACATAAAAAACAAGTTGGTTATGGTATTCGGTAATACGTTAAAGTTGTCTTTCTAGTCCCCCTCCAACAACCAAAAAAACACAACAACATTAAGGTTTACTTTTTATGTCAATATCGCAGTCAAATTAATACAATACACTCAAATTGCACCAATTTGGACTAGAAATTGTAAAAACTTCCGTGGGAGAGTATCCCCAAACCCACAACCCCCTGCCAAAATGTTAAACCGAATATCTTCTGGTTCTGAGGGAGAGGCGAAAGTCAAAAGGTTACGCCCCTAGGTTACGCCCCTCTTACGCCATTCCTGGTCCCCGGGCATCCAAAATGCACATATTTGTGGGTCGGATATCTGAAGCTAGATTTGCTCTATTTGGCAGAGCTTTACAAGGCAACAAAACAAAAGTAACGCCAGTGCAACTTGTGTAAGGACGTAAAAGGCGTTCCCGGACTTCCCGTCGATTACTCAGCCAAGTCATATCTCGTTCATTACCTGATAAAGTTCGATAAAACAAGAACTGTTCAAGTCATCCCGATACATATATAGCTAACAAAGAGGTACCATCAATCAGGCCGTTTGCAAAAATACGCAAATCGTACTCCTGTACTCTTTTTTAAATTTAAATGTAAACACAATGCACTAGTCAATTGTAACCACGGCCTCCAGGTCCGGGGAATAGCTGGGACTTTGACTTCCGGTCCAACCAAGCCCGAACTGCTAGTAAAATCCCCGCCAAATGCACCCGAACCAAAGGGACCCTACATAAGGCCCATTCCCCGCTGTTTGGCGCGCAGACAAAACCACCACATTCACCCGGCAGTGCGGGGCCAACGGGAAGATAAAAACACGGCCCATTTCCCCGGCTATCCCCGGTGTATCCCCGGACCTTTGCGGGCCCTGGTTACAATTGACTGGTGCATCTGTACCAATGTTATTCGAAAGTACTTTATTACATAACACTGTATCAGATATACCCATAAAAAAATGTAGTCGTTCAAATATTTTAGGAGTATACATATGTTGTTTACACTTGATGAAAAAAGTTCCTTGTAATTACCTGTAAAACATAAACATAATCATTTTAATTTTGAAAATGATTTGCTGCAACGTTGGGAAATTACAAAACGCCGTGATCAGTGTTCCGATGGTTAATATATTACCTGCTGTCGATTTAAACTTTTTTCTGGTTTTTCTATTTGTATTTGGTGTTTTAAAGCTGCGCTCTAACAGATTAACCGTTTTGACAACTTCTGTTTTGCCTTAGAATGAGCATTTTTTTTGCGTAAATAAACTAAATATCTAACAGACTGCTTACAAAAGATCAGATCGAAGAATTTTAATTTTCCGTTCTAAAATTTATGTTTTATGGCTAAAAGTGTTACAAACGCTTTAAGGAAAAAGCATAAATAATCATTTTTTGAACATAAATATATAAAAGCTGCGATCTGAGTTTTTGCCAGCAGAATTATATCAATGGTTTCCATGCATATTCGCAAAAATTGTCTCGAAAATACTAGTTAAGAATTTAGTTTATTTATAACAATCATGATTAATAATTTGTCTTTTTTAAGAAAATCGAAATAATTTATTACTTCGATATCACAGCTTACATGAGCATCACACTTGTTTGATTTGGGTTTTTTTTATTAGAAATGACACAGTCACTAATTTAAGATGCACTCTTACTCCAAAATAAGATTTACCACAATTAATACATCTGTTTTAATATACCATAAAGGATGAATACATGTCGAAAACAATGGTTTTGATGAAGGATATCGCGTTTAATTTCAAGGAAAGGTGCAAAAAATACGATACATCTTACCTAATGAGACCGCAGTTAATCTGTTAGCATTCACAAATCATTTAATAGTTTTGCGTTTTCAGCTATTAAATACACGGTTACAATCTTGTTCTCAGTAATTAATATTTTCAATAAATGCATTATTTAAAATGAAGTTAAGGATTAATCATTCAAAATTTATGTTTGTTATACATGTGTATGTATTGCTTTTGAATAAGAGTGCCACTTTTGAGTTCATTAAACATGAACCACCTCTCTATAGTTATTTTAACATTTGGATAATCTCTATTAGACTCTTACCAAAAAGAAGTACTGGGGTGGTATTCAATATTTAACTTACGTTAATCTTACGGTCTCGTACATTAATGACTACATTCACTCTATTCGTCAGTTTTTTATAAAAGTAATCCGATTAGCTACATCGTTCTTAAATCCAATTAAGACCAATATTGAATACCAGTCCAGGTGATCCTTAGCATTTTTGTGTATATATGTATTATTGCAACTTTTTCTGACTTTCATACTGACAACCAATTGTATTCTGCTTACGTTTGAGATAAACACACGCACACACACACACACTATTTTACACAAATCTCCACCCCGACAGGTCTGTTTTGGAACCACGAGATATGCTACAATGATATAGGATGCTTCAAGAACAATAACCCTTTCGACAACAGTTATGGAGAGTTACCGGACGCCCCGGAGAGCATAAAGGTAAAACTCGTTACAACAAATAGTTCACTCGTAACAACTCGCTCATCTCCGGCTAGCTTCGATTCTGTTTGATAATGGCCGAGGTGTTCCGATTGCAAATAGTCTCGCAATCGTAACAACTCGGCCACCTCCGGCAAGCTCCGATTCTGTTGGCAAATAGCTCAGGTGTTTCGATTTATAGTCTCGGTTTCAATACGAAAAACGTATGTACATATATTTGTATAACAACTTTAAACATCAACCACAAATTATTTTACCTATAACATCTTGACAATGGATATAACGACCGTCAAGTGACGCATGAGTATGCATTTTCGTGCATGGTTTGCATTGCGTGTGTGTTAATCTACGTTTTTGTTTAACTTTTGAGAGAATACAAACTTCCTAAGCAGGGGCGGGTTCCAGGTATTCGCTTTAGAGGGGGCGTAACTTAGGGGCACAACTATTTGACATTCGCACCATCCTCAGAACCGAATTTTAAACAGCTTAAAATGTTGGCAGGGGGTTAAGGGTACTCCTCCAAGTATTTTTTCAACATTTTCTGGTCCGAAAAGGTGCATTCTGAGCGTATTGTTTTAATTTTTATCCGACATTGACATAAAAAGTACTCTTATAATATTAAGTGAGCGGGGGGGGGGGGGGGGGGGGGGTAGGCATATATAGGATGTATTTCCCTCATACGAACATAACCTAGCTGGTTTAAAAACGGTAATGTTCCTCTTCTTGTCCCGTTCATATTTTCGATCACTGTAGTATGACCTCACTAACGTTTTTGCAGGTGCGTGCGTTCCTGTGGACTCAGAGGAACCCTGAATTTCCGGCAGAACTTTTCTACAAAGAGCCCCAGAGCATCGCCGACTCGAACTTTGATGCGAGGCGGCCCACCAAGATGCTTATACATGGGTTTGAGAGTAGCAAAGATGCATCGCCTGTCGTCGCTAATTTGTTTAGGGCATTTATTAAAACGGTGATTTTTTTATTCACAACTATTATTTGTTGTTGTTGCTGTTGTTGTTGTTATTGTTGTTGTTGATGTTGTTGTTGTGATGATGATGATGATGATGATGATGATGATGATGATGATGATGATGATGATGATGATGATGATGATGATGATGTTGTCGTTGTATGTGCTGCATAATTATGTTGTTGTTATTCTGTTGTTGATGAATGATGATGATGATGATGATGATGATGATGATGATGATGATGATGATGATGATTATGATGATGATGATGATGATGATGATTATGATGAGTATGATGTTATTGTCGTTGAAGATTTTGTTGTTGTTGTTGTTGTTGTTATGCTGTTGATGATGAATGATGATGATGATGATGATGATGATGATGATGATGATGATGATGATGATGATGATGATGATGATGATATGATGATGATGATGATGATGATGATGATGATGATGATGATGATGATGATGATGATGACGACGACGACGATGATGATGATGATGATGATGATGATGAGTTTTGATATGTTTAACAGGGTGACTACAACGTCATAGGCATAGACTGGTCAGCGGGCGCTAAGAAGTTCTACCCGAAGGCTGTGGCAAACACGCGTGTTGTGGGAGCCATATTACAGAGTCTGATCTCGGTCCTCCAGGCGCAGTTCAGCCTAAAGCTTGCAGATCTGCACGTGATCGGCCACAGTCTGGGTGCTCACATCGCGGGATATGTGGGGCATCGCGTTCCAGGCATTGCAAGGATAACGGGTGATGACTCTTTCTTTGAGAATATTAGTGCTTGAAACTTGTAAACATTGGTGATATGGGTGTCATTGGGGAATTGAATGATGATTTAAACAAAATGCATGCACTTTCCATCGAAAACAACCTCGGATGTATAGGGACGGTTGACAGTGTCTTAACATTTAACTTTGCTGCCAGTAGATCGCGTAGTAATTTCAATTCAGTAGTTAAACGTAATGACTTTCCTCTTTTGAATCCTAATTATTTATGCAATACAACACTTTACTGACAATCAGTTTAAACTTAGTTATACAGAGTGCACGTTAAAACACTACCACTAATTAATACTAAAAAAATACGAACTACTTCTCCTGATGTACCGGCATACATTCGAGGTTGTTTTCGATGGAAAATGGCAGAGTTGTTTCGAATGATGCTAGGGACATCGACAGCGATAGCAGTGAAAGTCTTCAGTGAAATCCAGACCATCGTTAACTTACTGTACATGTACTTTGTCCTGACGAAGAATTACCGTATATAAATGCTATATTGAATAACCAAAAAAGAGCAAAATGTCTAAAGAGTCCATGCATATAAATAGTATCATGTGCCAAACCTGTATATGCCGACAACAACATTCTTGAATACAGAAATGTAAACGTGAATATCGTACATTCTTTTACGTGTTATTTTATTTTTCTGAACGAAATATGTGCTATTATTCCACAGGACTCGATCCGGCGGGTCCGGCGTTTACCAAGTCCGACGCCATTGTCCGCCTTGACCCCACAGACGCGGTGTATGTTGACGCCATTCATTCTGATGGAGCGCCGCTCCAGGACGCCGGTATGTCATTTTCATGACTGTGGAAAATACTATCAGCTCATTAGCTGAAGAAAAATCATCATAAGTCTTACTATCGAAACGGTTTCAAACGTAATTTTAAAACTACATTATGACATGTTGTTAAACATGGATGTTTGTCTTCTCGAATGGCGGACTGGTGCAGCGAGGGTTCCCAACTCGTTCAGGACAATTATACCTTACTAATAAAATCGTATGTTTTACTTTTCTTCTGGGTATAAGCATTACCCAATACAGGTTTCGAGACGCTTTAGCCCATGTGACAAAAGGTGGTCAGGTGCAGCCCGGATGCCCCGCCCCAAGATTATACCATATTATATATACAACAATATACTTGTTGCTTGTGTCCAGGTTTCGGGACGATTTTATCTATGGGCCACAAGGACTTCTACCCAAATGGAGGGCAGGTGCAGCCCGGATGCCCCGCCCCCATCAGCACAACCGTCGAACAGCTTCTTACTGGACAGTTAAGCTGTAAGCAAACGTAAATCTTTTGAGTCACGTTGGCATGCCAAGCATGGTGTAGTTAGTTTAGTTTAAACTTATTTATATTACAGTTATGAAACCAGTTAAGATTACAAAATTATATTAATCACTGTCGTTGGCACGTAGAATTCGGTCGTGTGTTGTCTGGGAAACCGGAGTACCTGGAGGAAACCAACTTGTCCGGTTTGGTGTCCACAATCAAAACACACATGCGCCACGGTCGTGAATCGAACCCGGGTCGCCTAGATGAGAAGCGAGTGCGCTAACCACTGCGCCAGCCAGATAACCAACTGGTGTCTTCTATGTAAGATAAACTAACAGTGTAATTGCACGGAACAAACGTGTATTGTCAGTACATCGTTCGTACAGCAATACACATATCATATGTGTATGAACATGCTCTAACGTCGGATTTAAGTCATAGTTTCCTTGACTCCGTTGTTTAGCCTTTGTGATGCTGAATTTGGCCATTCCCGGGAGCCGTTTAGTCGACAATTCGCTGATCATGTTCAAGTGGTATAACCCTCTCTTTCAAGGAGGGATACTTCGTTTTTTTTTATTAAAGGGGCTGTCTCACGTATGATAAAATAGCGAAAAAAAGAAAATTGTCGAAAACTGACATAAACTTGGCATCGATGTTTACAATGCATTGAAACTTACTAACTGAAGAACCACATAGTTTACAATTTATTTAAGTTTAGCAGTTATTTCGTATTTTTCCATTATAAAAGATTACTGGGTATGTCTACCAGGTAGAATTCATTCCTTATGCGTGATTGGCTAGTCGTTGTTATCACGTGATATTACCGAGGTAGGTGTATAGCTTAATTATGTCACCCGATTAGTATTAGCCATTGTAGCTCAGTGAGTAAGACGCTGACACATTTTTTTTACATTTTGGTACTTTTTTTACAATTATGATATCAAAGCGTAACACATTCTATTAGATAATTGTCCTGAGACTCGTTACAGAAAAAAAACTTTTTGCTGCCAATCTGTGACACAGTCCCTTTAAATAAAGTCTAATACATTCATGATTGTTTCCAGCGGCATTTACCACCGTGTCCTGCGCCCATGACCGGGCAATCTGGTACTTTATAGAATCTGTCCTGAACGCCAACTGCCAGTTTACTGCACACCCATGCGACTCCTGGGCGACATTCAAGGCAGGAAACTGCGCGTCATGCGGTGGTCTCCCTTGCCCAGTCATGGGAATTAACTCTTCAAATACGAATGTGACTGGAAAGTTTTACCTGAACACCAACAAACAAAGTCCGTTTTGTGTAGGAAGTAAGTAAAATGATACACAATTTAATAATGTTTTTTTTTCAGTTGTGGATTGTGAATAATAATAATAAGAAGAAGAAGAAAAGAAGAAGAAGAAGAAAAGAAGAAGAAGAAGAAGAAGAAGAAGAAGAAGAAGAAGAAGAAGAAGAAGAAGAAGAAGAAGAAGAAGGAGGAGGAGGAGGAGGAGAAGGATTGGTGTTGATGATGATGATGATGATAATGATGATGATGTTGATGATAATAATAATAATAATAATAATAATAATAATAATAATAATAATATTATTAATAATAATAATAATAATAATAATAACAATAATAATAATAATGACGATGATAATAATAATAGTCATAATAATTATAGCATTAATAATAATATAATAGCATTAATAGCAATCATAATATGATACGTGTTTGCTTATTTTCAGATGTGTCCGACTAATTGGTGTCACAGATCTTTGACAGTTACTGTGCGTATTTAAAGGATATATTTTATACATTTATTTATACCTGTTAATGTCAATAAAACTGATACCTATTAATGGCAATTAAGCTGATACCTGTTAATGGCAATAAAACTGATACCTGTTAATGTCAAATTTTTTTCTACAGTTGCAAATAAACTTGGAATTTTATGGTTTTTATGGTTTTGAAACATTGGATGATCTTGGCCTTTGCTTCGCCCAAAACCACCAAGTTAATTTCGGATCCAATGCAACATCTCCGGCATGTCAATCAACTTCATACCTCAATAACGCCTTTACAGATTTGACGTATTTACGTTTTCACGTGGTACTACTGAAGAGCCGCGCTCATTACCCGGCAAAGAATCGGTACATGTACACAATGCATTGATTTTAGTTCAACTGCTAAATTAAATCGTAGTTTTAAATAACGTTCGCACGAAAGAAGATATGACAAACGATACTTTTTGAAGAATTGAAACTGACGTCCCCAGGCGCCGTTGATGCGGTACAAATTCGTTCTTCATAAAAAACCACGGAAGAGACGAAGGGTAGAGAAACATGGAGAAAGATAGGTATATGAGAGAATGAGCGAAGGAAGGGGAGAAAGAGACGAAGGGTAGAGCAAGTTGGAAAAAGAGAGGTACATGAGAGAATGAGCGGAGAAAGGGGAGATAAATAAAAAGGAAAATGATTGTGGTAAAGAGAGGGGGGAGTGGATGAAAAGGAAGAAGAGAGAGAAGAGAGAAAGGGAGAGGTGGAAGAAGAGAGATATATTGAGAGTGGGGAAAGAGTGGAAGGGAGGAAAAAAAATGATGTGTAGCAACTCATGAAAAGAAGATAAATTTGGTGAAAAAGAAAGGGTGGAGAGGATGGGGAGGGGAATGTTCGAACAATATTAAATGGAGAGAGTTAGAAGGATAAAGTGGTCGGGTGTAGAGAAGGTGGGAGATAAGAATATGGTAAAGGCGGATAAGAGAGGAATAAAGTAAAGAGAAATGATTGCTACTGAAGAAGGGAGATGAAAAGTAGAGAGAAATGTGTGCTAGAAGTTATAGTGAAAGTGGTTTGGGGACATGAGAGAAGGGAATGAGAGAACGGGTACTAGTTGGTAGATAAAGGAAATTCATATACATATACAGAGAGAGATTGGGCAGTCTGTCACAACACGTGCAACCACACGTCCGATGGTAGCTCCGAGGGTCGATGGGAAAGACATAATATATGACAGAGCTCGTACAATACACAACCACACGTCCGATGGTAGCTCCGATGGCCGATGGGAGAGACATTATATATGACAGACCTTGAACAATACACAGCCACACGTCCGATGGTATGTCCGAGGATCAATCGGACAGACAAAATACATGACAGATCGCGTACAATGCACAATCACACGTCCGGTGGTAGCTCTAATGTTCAATGGCAAAGGCAGAATATATGACAGATATTGTACATTGCACAACCATACGTCTGATGGTGTCTCTGATCGTTTATAGGAAAAGCAGAAGATATGATAGATCTTGTACAATGTACAACCACAAGTCCGATGGTGGCTCTGGATATCAATAGGAAATGCAGAAAACGTATCTCGAGCCGTGCACAGCCACACGTACGAGTGGAGGCACTGATAGCCGGTTTCGAAAACCAGCACCGCCAGTTCCCGAACAAAGTTTATCCACTATTTGAAAAAGATACCTACATATAACAATATCTGAATTTTAGAGTTTGTTCTGTAAAAATGATCCACTACTTTTTGAGTGTTTACGAATGAACTTCTTTTTGAGCGTGTACGTGTGAACTACTTTTTGAGTATGTAGTGTGAACTCCTTTTAGCGTGTACGTGTGAACTTCTGAGTGGGCGTGTTCGTGTGAACTCATTTTTAAGTGTGTTTATGAAAAATACTTTTTGAGCGGGTACATGCGAACTACTTTTTGAGCGTGCACTAATGAACTCATTTTTGAGTGTGTTTATGAAAATTCTTTTTTGAGTGTGTACATGTGAAGTACCTTTTGAGTGTGTACGTATGAACTACTTTTTGAGTGTGTACACGGGAACCACTTAAAACCGCGTACGTGTAAACAACTATTTGAGAGTGTACGTGTGAGCTACTTTTTTAGTACGTACGTGTGAACGTGTGCTTTTAGAGTGTTTACTTATAAACTACTTTTGTTATCTACATGATGAGTTGGCTTGTGAAAGGTGAACGGCTAAAAAAAACCAATCAAAAGCGTTAGATATGAGGGCCTGTGACTCTTTCGGTACACGTGAAAAAAAACTTATTCGCTAGTCGAAATTAGCTTCACGCAAAGGTGGCGGTATCGGTCGGGAATTTTTAAAAAATAAGTTTGGATCTAACAATTATACACATTATACAAATAAAAATCTGACACTTATGGCTGCTGCACGTACGAACTCAATCGTGACAACTCGGTCATCTCCGGCAAGCTTCGGGATAGTAAATTATGTTGGATAATGGCCGAGGTGTTCCGATTGGTAAGAACTGTGTTGCGCTACCTCTACTATCCGACCGCTCTTACCGACAATAAAACCTTTTAAACAGTCTATTTTAATGTTTACATTTTCAACTATGACTTCTCATGCTGATAATAAAATCCGCGCAAAAAGGATGTAAATGGAGCTCTGGGCCAATTTCTCAAAACTGCTTAAGTCCCTTATAACAGGATTAAGCTAAGCTCAATAGTTTTGTCTTACAATGATTTGAGTAATATTCACTTCTTTAAGAATTTTTATACTTAAGATAGGAATTACCTTTAAGATAATTACAATAAACCATTTTTCATTTATTTTGACTTATTGAAATAAGCTACTTAAGCCTATTAAGCTTAAGAAGTTTCGAGATATTGGGGCCTGCGCTGGTATTCATAAAACATCTTAAGTCATTTCCTAACTTAAGTCAATTTCCTAAGTTAGGCCTAAAAAAAACATTTGGTTCGGGTAACCCGACCCTACCTACGGAATTGGCGCCGACCCAACCGTTTTAATAGTCTGTTTGAAAAAAAAATGAAAAACTTAAAAAAAACTATTTTAAGATATTAGATTTGAACTATTTGAATTATTCAACAATGATGTGAAAGACAACTCATTTAAAGCGGCACTCTCACAGATTGATCGTTTTGACAACTTTTTTATCTTGTGTCTTTGAATGAGTTAATGTCTGGAAACCAGTGATATAAGACTGCTGTCAAACGACGAGATCGCAGTTTATCAAAATTACGTTCGAAAGTTAGTGTAATAGGACTAGCGCTTTCAGAAAAAAATGAACTTTTCGGTAAATTAACCAAACATTTGAGAATTGTTCCATTGTGAATGATCTAATATGACTGAATTGAATGAATTGATGCCAAAATCAGCCAATTCTAAACCAACTTAGAGGGGTGAGAATGCAGCTTTAAGCGTCTTATGTGTATATACGTGTATGTAACTGAATGCATTGTTGGAATAGATTATTAAAACATTTATTTAGTATGTACACTATATGAATTAAAAATAAATGAGCTATATTACTATATTATACATGTATGTTTATATACAAGTGATTTGATATTGGCCCTGTTATTTGTCCGAGGGCAGTCGTATTGTAGAGAAGTCAATCACTTCATGCACTTAAAGGATTCAAAGTTTAAACACTAAATTTATTTTTAAAAATATTTACATATAACAAAGAGCAGCTCTTAAATGCATAACATATTTAACCATTCATATGGAAATGTTAAGTAATCAAAATATATGACACATTGCCATGGGGCGTAGCCAGCGTTACGCACTTACGCATGTGCGTAACATCAATTTGAAAAATGAAAAGAAAAAATCTAGCCAAAATGGCACCAAGGTCGAGGGCTAAGGTAAAACCTGATATCAGAAGAAAAGGAAGATCAGCCAAAGCTTCTCTGTGCTAGAGAGCTTTCTGGGCCGAAATCAATCACTTGGTAACTACAAAGTCGGCGGCCTCGAACTTATAAATCCCTCCAAATACACCTCAGAGCTCAACATGTTAGTTCCATTTTCCATCTTTTTTATCCTGAGGAGGCCCCCCGAACCCCCCTCATCAGATCAGATTCGATATCAGACGCATGCCCTTGCTGGTCTAAAGTTGGGGTTGAATAGGCGTTTATTGTTTGTAGGCTTTTCCAACCTCCTAGATGGGCAATTTCTGTTGGTGGTCGACCTGCCTGAACAAGAGTTTGGGTAAACGTTTTTCTTGTGGAGTGATTCACTTTTCGGCCTTCAAAGTTTCCCTTTTTAGCCAATTGTTTCATTATTTGTCCAAGTTTGTCCAACAGGCTGAGGACAATACCAAACTTCTGTTTTGAGTGTATTAATTGGTTGAAGCCATGTAGGTAAAATCTGCTATAATCATCAAGCATATCGGTTGGTGTTCGATGTTAATACTCCTTGTAGATGGATACTGGACATAGTTCGTCACCAGGTGTTGCCAAAAGCTTGGGTGCCACTTCTCTGTTACAGTTTCGGCTGGATCCATTTCTAGTTTTTGTACTTTTCTCTGAAAATATTCAACAACAACTTTGTTATTATAAATCTTAAATTCAATAAGAAAATGCATTTTCCATTCATAAGTTAGTCATAAATAAGTATTGCACATACTGATTTTTAAAATAAGTATATGCCGGCTTTCAAGTGACCAATAACAAAACGTGGGGATAAAGGGACTTTTTTGAAAAAGTAGGGTAAAATAGGGACATTAAGAGCAAAAAGTAGGGATAGTGGAGCTCTTTACTAACATTTTTGTATGCAAATTAATGACTGCTAAACCTTTTCATCAATTGTGATGTACATGTAGTTATCTTTGCTTCGAAACCAGTGCTTTAAGAGAAATTCAGCCAAAGGATGAGAAGATGAACCTGGAATGGGTGACTCTGACGTATGATCATGCACCACTCATTCTTATCATAGAACTCCTCTTGCAGCACTGGAGACCTTAATGGCTTCTTAATAAAATCAAACTTTTAAAAAGATTATTTCAGTTAATGCATTTATTTATGAAATTTCTATTATTTTTTTTAACTATTTTTACAAAAAAGTAAGAATAGCAGGGCTTTTTCAAGAAAAAGTAGGAAAAAGTAGAAAAAGAAGGGCCCGCTTGAAAGCCTGTAGTGTAGACTATGATATGGCAACTATTATATCGCCCTTCAAAGCACCCCTAAACTATATCAACCCCAGAGCTGTTATACAACAAGTTATACAAATAATTACCATCAATTTACAAAACAAAATACCTGTAAATTCCAGGTACTCTCGATTGTGTGGTGACCTTTCCAGCTCTTATCTCCACAAAGAAGTTTTGTATGGTCCTGTCTGCCACGCATCCCTAAGTGAACACCATTATTCAACCATACTGTTAGAAGTAAAATCTGTGCATCACCTTTAATATTTTCTATATATTTATATGTTAGCATTGATTGAATATATATAAGTGGGTCTCAAGTATTTATAATTCTATTTTAAACAAAACAGAACAAATGCAAATGCAATAATAACTAGAGATTGATTTTTTGAAAAAGCGCTTGTCTCCCCTATTGTGTGGTCGTATCTGAGAAAAAATACATGATGGACATGAAATTTGTAATTTCGGACTGGAGATGAACCAACAGTGAAGTTCGGTTTATTCACCCGTATTAAATAGTGAATATCTACTGCGACCTTGACCTTTGACCTACTGATCTCAAAATCAATAGGGCTCATCTACTAGTCATGACCAACTAGCATACCAAGTATGAAGTTCCTGGGTGCAAGCGTTCATTATTTATTGAGCGGAAACGAAGTGTGATGTACAGACTGACGGACTGACTGACGGACTGATCACAAAATCAATAGGGGTCATCTACTAGTCATGACCAACTTGCATACCAAGTATGAAGTTCCTGGATGCAAGCGTTCTTAAGTTACTGAGCAGCAATCGTTTCTTCACCTCAAGGTCACGGCGACCTTGACCTTTGACCTACTGATCTCAAAATATATAAGGTTCATCTACTAGACATGACCAACTAGCATACCCAGTGAAGTTCCTGGGTGCAAGCGTTCTTTAGTTATTGAGCGGAAACCGTTTTTTTCACCTCAAGGTCACGGCGACCTTGACCTTTGACCTAGTGATCTTAAATCGATAGGGATCGTCTACTTGTCATGACCAACTAGCATACCAAGTATGAAGTTCCTGGGTGCAAGCGTTCTTTAGTTATTGAGCGGAAACGAAGTGTGACGTACGGACGGACTGACGGAAGGACTGACGGACAGGGCAAAAACAATATGACTCCCCATTAATTGGGGAGACATAATTAGCAATTTTTGGCAATAATAATTAGCATGTTTTTTGGCAATCTTCTTGTTAATTTATTTCTCTCATGTATCATTTTCTCAATTCAAAAACCCCAATGTTTGATATTTAAGTATTATCACATTACCTTTGCCAAGAAGCTGTCTGTCTCTTAACCTTTGGAATTCCTCTTTGGTCAGTGGCTCAGCTTTAGATTTTAATTCCCTTTGCCCTGTGCCTTCAGATGTTTTCGCTTGGAAATCAAGACTTGGTTGGAATGACCGAAAAGTTCATCTTAGCTAATGCTAACGTTTATTTTTTTTCTCCCTTAGGTAACATTCAATGGATTATTGTATGCTGGTTAAAGTACCTGTGCCTTCAGATGTTTTCGCTTGGAAATCAAGATTTGGTTGGAATGACCGAGAAGTTCATCTTAGCTAATGCTAAAGTTTACTTTTTTCTCCTTTAGGTAACATTCAATGGATTATTGTATGCTGGTTAAAGTGCCTTCACGCTTTTGAATTGCTGAAAATAAGACATACATATTTTATTTTATTTTTAAGACATTATGTTATGTAGTGTCTAGCCGTCTTGTAACCAAATGCCTCGCCTGCGTTCTAGCCATCATGTAGCAGGACTAGCCTTTACACTAAGGATTTCCTAACCATCTGGCTAGAATGCAGGCTAGGCGTCCGGTTACAAGACGGCTAGACAGTTACATTATGTTAAGAGGCAGCACTAAAGCTTTTATGAATCACGAGCATTAACTAGGCAATGACTTCGCTCTATGTTTAGCTATCAAATAAACATTAGTGTTTTTGCTATAGCGTTGAATTATCTACAACTTTTCATAATATGTTCAGAAAAAAATGAATCAATAAAAATAATTAATTAATAATCTTACCAAGAAAAAACCTGGCCAAAAGGATATCAAGCTCAGGGGGTGGTATATCTCCCAGGTCTCTCTGTTCACTGACGCTGTTCATCCAATCATAAAACAGTTTTAAATCACTTTGAAAAAGAGATATTTTTCTTGTACACTGCACTTCCTCTCTTTGTGCATTACCAGTTTATGAGGTTAAATTAAATTCCATCCAGTAGTTTTCAAGTTATGCTCCAGACAAGAAAAAGTAACGAAGGGCAATAACTATGTGATAAGCTGAATAGAGTTATGGTTCTTCTACACTGCGCTTTCTCTCATTGAGCTTTACCAATATATGAAGTTAAATTAAATTCCATCCAGTAGTTTTCAAGTTATGCTCCAGACAAGAAAAATTGTAACGAATCAACAAACCGACAGACCAACCAACCCATCGACGAACCACTCCAATATACCCCAAAAAAAACTGTTTGTCCGGGGTATAATAATGTCAGTCCCATTAACCTACATAGACATTGTTTTGATAAGATGACAAGCTATAAATATAATCCTTTTTTAATGCGTACATGGATAGAGCATTTTGTACCGGCATTTTCCTCTGTTGGCGGGCAATCCAGAGTCTTTGGCCTCATTCAGAAGGCCGGATGGCAGTTTCTTGAAGATATCAAAATGAGGAAGCTAAAAAATGGTCAATGTATGTAATAGTTAGATGACATGAAGAAACATTTTAATGATTAAGTATAGGTGGAGTGAGTGAAGCAAACGAGCTCTTCTTAATCATTAAAATGTTATTTCAGGTTATCTCACTGTCTTAGAATACTACCTCATCGGCTGACACATTGTCAACGCAAATTCTGGCGCACACGTTGTGTATCGCATGAGTGGTAGTAGGCGGACCTTAAAACACGCGCGAAAGTTGAAATTCTTAATGATTAAAGCCTAGTACTTAATCATTGACTCGGCATTTTCATGTCAGTTGTATTCTAAATTTAATTGGGAAACCTTAATTGAATGATCCAAATGGCTTTAAGTTACCAAATTTGTAGGTAAATGCTTGTAGACAATGACGAATGTCATACATGTTCAGAAAATTTTTTGGACTGAGGGCTTATATCTTTATGAACCAGGTTTTCACAAAGTGAAACCTGGTTATTAGAATGACGAACATCGTTGTTCCGGCGGGCGTGCAGGCTGGCGGCCGGGCGGCCGGGCGGCGTCAAACTCACCTATGAAATTGAATAACTTTAGTAAGGGTTGACATATCTTGACCAAACTTGGTCTATAGGAAGAGTTTATGGATACCTTTCAAGGGATTGCCTTTGGGGTCCCTAGGGTCAAGATCAAGGTCACTGTTACTAAAAATAGAAAAACGGTTAAAACTGAACAACTTTAGTTAGGATTGACATATCTTGACCAAACTTGGTCTGTAGGAAGAGTTTATGGATACCTTTCATAAGATTGCGTTCGGGGTCCCTAGGGTCTAGGTCAAGGACACTGTTACTAAAAATAGAAAAACGTATGAAACTGAATAACTTTAGTAAGGGTTGACATATCTTGACCAAACTTGGTCTATAGGAAGAGTTTATGGATACCTTTCATGTGATTGCGTTTGGGGTCCCTAGAATCAAGGTCAAGGTCACTGTTACTAAAAATAGAAAAACGGTTGAAACTGAAAATCTTTAGTAAGGGTCGACATATCTTGACCAAACTTGGTCTATAAGAAGAGTTTATGGATACCTTTCATGGGATTGCGTTTGGGGCACCTAGGGTCAAGGTCAAGGTCACTGTTACTAAAAATAGAAAAACGGTTGAAACTAAATAACTTTAGTTAGGGTTGACGTATCTTGACCAAACTTGGTCTACAGGAAGAGTTTATAGATACCTTTCATGGGATTGCATTTGGGGTCCCTAGGACCAAGGTCAATGTCACTGTTACTAAAAATAGAAAAACAGTTGAATCTGAATTACTTTAGTCAGGGTTCACATATCTTAACCAAGCTTGGTTTAAAGGAAGAGTTTATGGAGACTTGTCATGGGATTGTGTTTGGGGTCCCTAAAATCAAGGTCACTGTTACTAAAAATAGAAGAATAGTTAGGGTTGACATATCTTGACCAAACTACTTCTATAGGAAGAGTTTATGGATACCTTTCATGGGATTGCGTTTAGGGTCCCTAGGGTCAAGATCAAGGTCAATGTTACTAAAAATAGAAAAACGGTTGAAAATGAATAACTTTAGTTAGGGTTGACATATCTTGACCAAACTTAGTCTATAGGAAGAGTGTATCGATACCTTTCATGGGATTGCGATTGGGGTCCCTAGGGTCTAGGTCAAGGTCACTGTTACTAAAAAAATAGAAAAACGGTTGAAACTGAAAAAACTTTAGTAAGGGTCGACATATCTTGACCAAACTTGGTCTGTAGGAAGAGTTTATGGATACCTTTCATGGGATTGCGTTTAGGGCCCCTAGGGTCAAGGTCAAGGTCACTGTTACTAAAAATAGAAAAACGGTTGAAACTGAATAACTTTAGTTAGGGTAGACGTATCTTGACCAAACTTGGTCTACAGGAAGAGTTTATAGATACCTTTCATGGGATTGCATTTGGGGTTCCTATGACCAAGGTCAAGGTCACTGTTACTAAAAATAGAAAAACGGTTGAAACTAAATTACTTTAGTCAGGGTTCACATATCTTTACCAAACTTGGTTTAAAGGAAGAGTTTATGGAGACCTGTCATGGGATTGTGTTTGTGTATTTTCTCATAGAATGTGTTGATAAAAAAAAATTATCAATATTTCAAAGAAAACTAATTCTAGAGCTAAAGATATACTTAAAAAACATTTTTTATAATTTTTAAAAACATATTTTCTCATAGAAAGTGTTGATATTTTTTTATCAATATTTCAATGAAAACTAATTCTAGAACTAAAAATATACTTAAGTAATTATTAAAAAACAATGAAGTGTACTCAAGAACAATTTTGGCTGTTAAATATTTTTTTATTTGGAATGTAGCCCACAGTTATCAACATATTCAATGACTATAGATTGTGGTTTTAAAATTGAGTTGAGACTGATATTGAGATATGACTTAAGTATTTTCGTGATATTCGGGTCAGTACTGAGGCCATGGGAAAGTACCCCTGCTGGTGATCGAGCCCACAAACACTAAAATGGAAGCCCAACATTATACACCACTCTTAACTTGGTGGGGGTCAAATCATGCCATTTTGACACCTAAACCACCACTTGAGTACTCTTAGCCTGATGGGGATCAAACCCACTACATTTTGGGTGAGAGCCGGACACCAATACTTCTAGTCTAAAACCACTCTAACTAATAACCATGCAGTCTTGAATTAACATACAGCACATAATTGGATTTTCTTTTCAAATTATTAGAATACAGAATAGATTTTAAACAGCAAAAAGAATTTAAAGCTGCACTCTCATAGATTGACCATTTTGACTTCTTTTCTGTCTTGGAATGAACCAATCTTTGCATAAATATCTGAAAACCTGTGATATAAGACTGGTGACAAAATATCCGATCACAGCTTTCAATATTTACACTCGAAGATTGAAGTTTTTTTGGCGAATAGCATTACTAACGCTTTAAGAAAAATATTTGTTTAGGCATAAAACATCATTTTTTGAAACATATATATGAAAAACTGCTATCTGATCCTTTGTCAGCAGTCTTAGATCACTGGTTCTCAGACATTTACGCAAAAATTGGCACATTCTAAAAAAAGAATAATAAAGTTATCAAAACAGTCAATCTGTGAGAGTGCAGCTTTAATTCAGAACACACAAATAGATCAGAACATGACATTTTTTGGCAAGAGGGCAGAACTCTACAACATTTCTAGCCAGAGTGATAGTCCTTGACACACACACATGCATATTGGCATTGGTTAAGAGTGTTTTAACATTGTCAGCTAGATATCCAAAAATAAAAAAAAAAATCATTATACATTACTGTAAACTCATGTATTATAAAGCTGAATTGGATAAGAAGCGTTCGAGCAATTCGCCATAAATAACTACTTACATCAAAATTGCGCTTTCTTACACCTCGGCCATTTTCCTTCGAAAACAACCTCTGTGTATATGGGCAGTTAACAATGTCAGAAATCTTTACATTAAACTTCGCTGCAAGTCAAGTACATCGCGTAGTAACTTCAATTCAGCAGTTAAACTTACTGACTTTACTCTTGGGAATCTTAGTTATTCAAGCAATAATACACTTCATGGGGAATCAGTTTAAACTTAGATCTACATAATACGCATTAAACACTACAATTATTTCATACTATTATTTAATTTTTTACCAGCTTCATCTTCTGTTGTACCAGCATACATCGAGATTGTTTTCAATGGAAAATGGCAGAGGAGCTCTGAATGGATGCCAAAACTGATACTTAAATACTTACAATTAGATCGATATCTGCTCCTTTCACCTCATAGGGGCTGCTCTTCTTTTCCCGTAATGCATACTAGCGTACCTTTAATGAGAGTTTCCTTTTCTTCGGGAGAGGAATGCAGATGCTTCAAGGGAGTTTCGTTCGTCGGCCCTTTTTCTTGCAAATCCATCTGGTAATTAAAAATATGTATGTTTCTATAACAGTATAAAGATGTTAAAAGAGCTAGACACCAGATGGTCCAAAAATCGGCAAATACAGTATTGCCTCGAAAGAAACCTAGAATTATCAATGCGAGCTACACAGAGGCCGATAACACATCATTCTACATGATTAAAATAATAAACGCAACAATCATGTTGCTGTCATCATGTTGCAGTGTCATCAGTGTTTCCCCGTTAAAATAGCGCATAACGGTTTCCCAGTTTAAAATATTGCCCTCTTTCCACATACAAAGTTTCATTAATCTAGCTTGGATACTTTTTTAGTTATCCCAGGACCGATAATTTGTTTCTGTCAACAGCTATATTTTTAATAAGTCAAGGGCCATAACTCTGCATAACTTTGTCTGAAAAAAAACAACTAATCTGCATAATCTCCATTTACCCTCCATCCACATACTAAGTTTCATGAACCTAGCTTAAATACTTTTTGAGTTATTATAGGACCAAATTGGCTATATTTTTAATAAGTAAAGGACATAACTCTGCATAACTTTGTCTAACAAAAAAAATACACTAAAGTGCATTTTCTCCTATTCTCCATATTGCCCTCTTTCCACATACTAAGTTTCATTAACTAGCTTGGATACTTTTTTAGTTATCCCAAGACCGAGATTTTATTCAGCCAACAGCTATATTTTTAATAAGACTATGGCCATAACTCTACATAACTTTAACTGACGAAAAAAATAAGCTTATGCGCATCATCTTCATTTTAC